>NC_136958.1:5299159-5374159 GCF_032717465.1 Coenobita brevimanus | reverse complement strand
ATACGTGGCCTTTAGGTTTAAAGACGCTTAAGGAGTCATCATGCATCTGTATATATATTACTACTCTTTAAAGCTAAGACACTTCCAAGCTGAAGAAAATTGTCTGGCGGCAGCAAGAGGAAAATAGTTAAGATTTCCAGCAGTAAAAGAGGTTAAGGTGTCCAGAGAATTTTATCCAGGACAGTGTGTGGTTTAAGCTTATCATGAAGACAGCATGAATATTGGTAATATAAATGTAGTGTAGTGGTTTAAGATGCAGAGAGAGGCATTATATAGATTGGTTTAGTGGTGACCAAAAATATATCATGTACGGTAGTAATCTGAGGTGCCATTTTCGTTCAGGTCCAAATGAAAGTGTTCTGTAGACCTACAAAAATTGTTCCTGTATGGAAGTTTAATCAAAAGACCACTAAATTCTATCTGAAATTCCTAGAAACACTGCATTTCAAAAGTTGCAAAGAATGATTGGTGGAGAGCATATCGATTCGAAGCCGTACGAGACAGGTGCAAGGTTTCCGATTAATTCACTATCACCTGGGATTCTGCTGGTTATTTACCCTTGAAAGTTGTGGCCTCCAGCGCCCTCGTCTTGGGCCCCTCCGCCTCCAGAAAGTATAATATGACTCTCTCTCAAATAAAAAGAAGTCAGGCATTAGCTGGAGTTGAATATTAGAGTTGTTCTGGCTATGAGAGGGCTAAAAGACTGATAAAATGTAATAACAGAAAGGCCACCAATACCACCAGCCTCTTAGCCTACCCCTACTAATGCTTTCTTACCCTCATACCCAACTAAGTCACTATCACCATCAACCTCATAACCCACTTTTTCATTACCTCCCTATACCTCTAATTAGCCCCCAACAACCCTATAACCCACCGTCTCATAACCTCTCCCTACCTCCAAACCCCCATGAATTCTTTACCCTCCTCAACCTCTTAACACACTCCCCTAACAGTCCAATACCCCACTGATCCCACCAGCCCATAACCGACTATCCCCAGAAACCCCCCCTGACCCCTTACCCCCACTAATCCCTCAACCCCCATCAGTCCGACAACCCACTATCCCCAACATCCCCTAACCCCATACCTCAGCAAACCCTCACTGGAACCATAACCTACCCCAAAACCTCAACAACTCCACCAGCCAAAATACTTTGCTCGCTCTTGATCCCACAACCCCACTAACTCTCTCTCCACTACCTCTATCTCCCCACTAGCTGTCTAACCCCACTAATCATCTAACCATACTAACCTTCCAACCCCACTAACCCCCCAGAGCGGACCATGCTCGGGCACAGCTGGCGGTTTGGCCTCATACTCGAGCAACAACCACTTGGGTCGCTGCGGCTATGTCAACGTCTTCACATTCGACTCCAGCGACTGCAACATTGACACCTTCCCGTAGAGTTGACATAACCTGCAACATCGAGTCATTGCAGTACTGACACCTGGCAACAATGACACCTTTCAGCATCAACACCTTCCTTTAGTCTATTTACTTTGCAGAACTAATACCTTCCAGTAATGTTGTCACATGATGACTACATTATCAACACTGGTGATTCTGACACCTTGCAGCAGAGACCTATCTTCCATCTTCAACATACCTTGTGATACTAACAAACTTAGCAACATCAAGATCTTGTCATTGACACACCTCATAAAATCAACAACCAGTCAACCTATCTTGCAACATCAGCACCTTGCAACACCAACTTACCTTGCAACACCAACTTACCTTGCAAAACCAACACCACCTAGACAGCCGATGTAAGCTTAACATCTTTTCATAGTCGACATATCTTCCAGCATCGATGTAATGCATTACAGACACCTCGTTTAGCCATGATACACCACATCACACCACAGAAACCTTGCACTGCTGTCACCCTGTGCTCTAAATATCCTGCAACACTGATGCTTTACAGACCACCTACCCTTAACTACAGCAGCCTGGTCTTGGGTTCCCAGTACAATGCAAGGGGCACTGAGAAACTGGATATTCGTTAGTTATGCCCTAAGCTTCACTGAATAAAGATAAGGGTTCCAGCGTGAGACCTTGATTTCCCTTTAACTGGCATATTCTTGACTTGTTCAGTACGGCGACATCTTTTTTGCTTATTCTTGCCACTACCAGATGTTTTTATTCAGTTTACGAGAGCTGGCTAGTAGAAGAGGAATTAATAAAGGTTCTATCTAACCCTCAAGGTCGGTAAGTCTCTCCTGTACTAAGTAAAACCCTCTGAAAATAAAGATTTAAATGATAACTACATCATTGGAGTCGAGAACCAAACACCTTCAATATGATGATGATTACTGTATTTCAAACTTGCTACTGCCAAACATTTTTTATTCAGCAAGGGAGTCCTGCTGGTAATTAGGTTCTTGATGAAAGCTGTATCTAACCCCTCCACCTTTAAGTTACCAGTATTTCATCTACATTAAGAGTATTGGACTGTGTGTGTGTGTGTGTGTGTGTGTGTGGTTAGATTTTAGCTCTTTTCTTTTATGCAGAGGATCTGTGATATGGTCCTGCAGATTAGATGGACTTGTTCAAATATCCCTTAGCTTTCAGGGCATTGATGTCTTGGTACCTCCAGTAAGAAGGTTTTATATAGTCTATCATCCATTCCTCTAATGCCCCAAAGGAGTTTAGGAGCCTGCAGTCAGGGTACTTAGTCTGGTTATTGGGCTGTTTTGTAAGTGGCATTGTAGGCTTCATGGCACCCTTTACTCAGCAATTTATTCTGCAGCTTACACCTCAGTATTCTCCAGTATGTCATCGATATCAAGTGTGTCGATAAAGAAATGATGTAAGCAACGCAGAGGAGATTATTCATGCCAGATAAATCGCTTAAGAACAGGTGCTAAGAAGCCTGTCCGACATACAATTAAATCAGACTGGGATTCAGCACTGGTCGACTGTCACTAACGAGTATATTCTGTGTCGGACTGGTAAAATTTTGGAGTTACTAGTCCGCAGTAAAATTTTTTTGACAAACTTGTCTGGGTTTTTCTGGTTGGCACTTGCATTTTCTTAAATGTCCCAGAAGGTGCATGTCTGCTTTGATCTACATATTTCCAGAATAATCTGAATTCCCTGGAATATTCTGGAACATACCTTTTCTAATTTACGTCTTTCCAGAAAATTTTAAATGTCCTGGAACATTCAGGATGCTTGATTGCCAGAACTTCCCAGAACAATACTTTTCCAGAATATTCCAGTGATTGGTATAGATATCAGTGCTGCAAAGACCAACTCCACTAGTTGTTTGGAACAACTCATGGAATACACATCTTGGAATAAAGGCTTACACATTCAACCTGAGGATTAATACAAGGATTATTTCAGCAAGTGGAGATTACTCAGGACACTGTGGACATACTGCTTAGGGATTGTGACACCAGGATTACTCCACCCTGCAAGGATTACCAACACAGTTGATGCTGCAGGCATACTAGTGAAATTTAATTGTTGTGTATGGCTACACTGGAATTAGTGGCTTCAGTATGTGGAGATACCTGAAAGGTGTTCCACAACCACAACCAAAAAGGAAACACCCCTGAGCAAGCAAGAGCCAAAGATCAGAAGTATGAACAGAAGAAAAAAAAAAGACAGTTCAAAAAGGAAAGGAAAAAGAATCACCCTTGGCTCAAAATGCATGAAGATGAAAACAGAGAGGAAAAGATATGCTGTGATATGTGCATGAGGGTTGGATCCAGATGTGACAAATGTTTTTGTCCAAGGATGCTAAAACTTTCTACTGGAGACCATCAAGTACCATGCATCCAGCAACCAACACTTGTATGCAGCCAACAAAACTGCAACCCTACAGAAGCACTGGCATACAATGCTAAACTGAACTGACTGTGAGTCACATCACAGCACTGATGTGGAGGACCGTGAAGATGTTTTTGAAAAGATTGCTGATTACTGCTAAGTATCATTGTGTGTAAAAGTGAAAATCTGTGATTGTTCAGATAAAATGTAACCCAAAATTGAGCTTTGCTATAAGAATAATAAATCAGAATTGCAATACATTGCAACACTTTTTATAGTTGTTTCACAGTTATTGGTACATTTACTAAAACTGCCTGGACTAGTAAACTTTGGCCCAGACTAGTAAATTTGGGGAGTTACTAGTCCACTGGGACTAGTTGACTTTGATCCTTAAATCCGTCAGTTATCTGGTGAATTCTTCTGGTGTATATAGGTGTATCTAGTAAACTTTATGGTGTATTTAGGCATATCTTGTGTGCAGTATTAAGTAAGTCCATAACCAACTGAAATGTGACATTGATTAATGAAGATGCGAGCTGCAGCAACCTTGGCCCCTCATTCCACACTTAACTGCATAGTAATGAATAATGGCATGTTAAACGGAATGAATATGCAATATTACTGAAAAATTGTGTGAAAATGCAGCATATATAAATAATGAAAAGTGAAAATCTGCAGACACATGCTTCAGTCCCACAAGGGCTGGCTACAAACAAATTACCTCCATCCATCCCCTGCCATTTTGCTGCCTTCCCCCCAATTTTCACCACCTTCTCATAAACAGCATATATCCATTCATTCATTCATTCATCATCTAATCCAGTGTTGCCCCATGAGGAGCATAGGAGCCTGGGGCAAGACAACTTTTATAGTGACCAGCCTCAATCATCCCTCAGTAGCATTACTGAGTGATAAACCCCAACCAACCCTATATAATTAAATGAAAATGCATTATGTAATGAAAAAACGTATGAAGATGTAGCATACATATAAAATGAAAAAAATTGTACGAAGATGTAGCATGAAAAAATGAAACTACAACTTTAAAAAAAAAAAGGAAAAAAAAAGAAAATGCAGCACATAAGTGAAAATACAGCATATACAGTAATTTGTGAAAATACGGCTATTTATACCAAATGTGGAATTTCTTCAGATACTGTATTTATCATGAGATGGTACAACCATAGATGCAAGTATTAATTGCAAATGCAGCAGTGTATGCCACACCAGGATTTTCTTTTTCATATCTGGTAATGGAGAAGGCAGATGGAAGTATAATCAACGTAAAAGTATTTCAGCTTGTGGGTGATTCTACACTGAGTGACAAGTCAAATGGTTTCCTGTGCACCAGGAAGCCATTTACTACGCTGGGTGGTAACCATATAACCAAATTTTGGCGCCTGGTGGTTTAGTGGGTAATTATTGCGCTCCAATCGGATTGAGCCGGTGAAGGTTTATATCCAAGGGATGGTTGGGGTTGATTGCTCATATAATGCCACTCAGGGATGAGTGAGGCTGGTCACTCTCATCTTAAATGTTGGGACCAACTGCCTAGCCCCGGGCTCCTACGCTCCTCATGGGGCAATGTAGGATTGGATGATGGATGGATGGATGAAAAGTACAGCAGTTTATCAGACATTGTGTTTTCAGATGCTGAGCAGAGGTCCACTCCCAAGCAGAGCAAGTTCATTCCCATTGTAAAGCAGGGGTCCACACCCACTCCCAAGCAGAGCAGGGTCCCTCTCCAAGTGAAGCATGAATCCCCCTCAAGCCCTGGTATGTCCGTGTTT
The DNA here is from genome assembly GCF_032717465.1 of Coenobita brevimanus. Lineage (NCBI taxonomy): Eukaryota > Metazoa > Arthropoda > Malacostraca > Decapoda > Coenobitidae > Coenobita > Coenobita brevimanus. Next base: position 5,368,585 of record NC_136958.1, on the reverse strand, counting down.
TAACATTCCTTTTGTTAAGTCACAGTTGAAGAATTGTTACCTATCAACAGTATATACCCCTATCTGAAAGTTACTTTGATATATATATATTTTTTAACACCTCCTTGCATCATTTACTATTACTGATTTCATTAACATGGCCCACTCTTTCATCCTTATGGAGCTTATTTCATGCTAACAGGTATAAAAACAATACAGCCTCCACATTCGTTCCATGGCACTTGTGACAAGCACCAATTGTAGTGATAATCTCTTGTAACACCTCAGCATTCAAGATGGAGAAATGGCAATTTTAGACCAACCTAAAATGAAACTGTATCCTCTTAATTTTTGACAGTTTACCCTGTTTCCAGTGTACAAACACTACTAATTTCAATTTGCCTCTCCTGCTTTGTTTTACCACTGGTTTCATAAACACTTGAATGTAACATAGTGGACTTAGGTGTATATCATCCACCTGTGGATAATAATATGCACCTCAGTCCATTACCTCTCACTCAGGCATCAAAGAATCAAGCAGTGAGAGACAGGGGAGAAAAATAGACTTTGATATTTGATTGTACTTAGTGTATGAAAAGATACTGAAACATCTCTAACATGGACCTATGTTTATTGATGAACTAATATCCTGCCAGCTGCTTGCACATAAAGGAGTGGTCATAACTGGCCCAGTTTGGACCCCTCTTCAGATATTAAACCACTGTACAGAGTGAGCTGTTGCTGAAACATGGCACAAATTAGAGCTGGAGGTGTTGTTTGGATGGCATATCAACACTTGCACTGGTTGGTAAATTTGGTATTTTTTATTTCTCAAAAATACATAGAATGACATGATATAGGGTGCCCTAGAGTCTGAGATGCTATCATGATTGAAACTGTTGACACTTAATGTTGATATTAGCACTGTATAGTTACAAAATTTTACAGAAGACATCAAGATATGCAATAGAGAAAAAAATAAGGGGTATGGATGTTCTTGGAAAATTGTGGAGGAATGAGAAATTATTCATGATGCTGACAGGGTATTGTTGGTTATATATTTGCTTGGGACACTACTGTACATCCTCATAGGTAGTCCTTTTTGCCATAAAGGACACAGTAACTTGCAGAAAAATATGCAAATTAACGGCTATGCCACGTTGAGTACACCGCTTCCCGTCCGATCAGCGAAGTTAAGCAACGTTGGGTCTGGTTAGTACTTGGATGGGTGACTGCCTTGGAACACCAGATGCTGTTGGCATCCCTACGTGTCAAGTGGGGTTGGTGGAGGATTAGTGCCCCTCCCTGTAAAACAATTAACTCTAAGCCCTTGACCACCCCGTTTGGGATACACGGCATCTGGCAATGAATGAATGAATGTTCCATTCTTGACTGATTTTGGAACACATCCCTGATATAACAAGGTCCTTCTATACCCGATTAAATATGAAGAAATGTCATAAGTGTTCGTGGCTCTCCAGGAGAATATTTAATTCAAAGTATCATCTTTCTCTTTGTCTGTACAATTTGAAAAGATGAAATATTTGAAAATATCGTATCCCTGCTGTTTCTGTCAAGATGATGTGAAGAAGAAACTTTTGTAAAATGACACTTTGAATATTAATAAGTATTTGCTTTGCTGGAATGGTACCTGAAGCTATGTCTTAATTCCAGAAGCCTCCATGTCACCGTGTCCTCTGCTGTAGTCACTGTGTCCTCTGCTATCAGGCTGCCTTGTCTTCAGCAGATCAACAGTGCCTGTGGAACACCAGTAACCTGGGAAAAGGTAGGTTTTTAATAACTTCACCAGGGTTTTCAGGTGCTAGGTAAAGGCATTCCTAGTTTTTAGGGATGTTTGAAAATATTAGCCTTATCCATACAAAGTATAATAAAAATTGTGGCTATAGTAAATGGCAACAGAATAACCTGTGTGCCCTGGTCCTAGGGTGTTCCAAGAGAAAGAGCAGGTAAGGTGAGTGATGAGCTGTCACAAAAGGGGGACACCATCATGTGCACTCAGCCCTTGCATGTGACAATCATATGGTTGCTGGTTGTTTATTTTTTTCATTGAATAATGAAGTATACTTGTGTGTTATTTGTTAATAACACACAGTTACTTGGTGGCATTAGAAATATACTTTGTGGCATTAAAACTGGTGAATTGATATCATATGCTTGATGACATAATATATGCTTGGTGACCTGATATGTGCTTGAAGCTGCAGTTTTTTGACAAAGTTTATCAAATAACACACAATTACTTGGTGGCATTAGAAATATACTTCATGGCATTAAAACTGGTGGCACTAAAATATATGCTTGGTGACAAAAATACAGTATACCTGTATGCTTAGTGACCTGATATGTGCTCTGTGAAGCTCCAATTTTTTTTTTTACAGAGTTTGCCAAATAACACACAGTTACTTGGTGGCACTGGAAATAAACAGTACTTTGTGGCATTAAAATTGGTGGCACTAAAATATATCATCATTCATTGCCAGACGCCATGCATCCCAGACGGGGTGGCCAAGGGCTTAGAGTTAATTGTTTTACAGGGAGGGGCACTAATCCTTCACCAACCCCACTTGACACGTATGCTTGATGATGATATATGTTTGGTGACAAAAATATATGCTTGGTGACATGATAATATACACTTGGTGACATGAAAATATACAGTTGGTGACATGAAAATATATGCTTGGTGACATGAAAACATATGCATGGTAACATGAAAACATATGCCTGGTAACATGATAATATATGCTTGGTAACATGAAAACACATGCTTGGTGACACAGAGGTACTTAGTAGAGGGAGAGACATGTTTGATGATAAAAATACTTGAAGTTACTTTGAGGTTTGGTGACACAAACCTCAATTCTTGGTGACATTTAGAGGTATGGTGACACTTTCATGGCACTTAATATTTCTTAGTTGTCTGGTGACATAAATACTTGCTGATGTTACTCAGAGATTTGGTGACACACAAAGCTTGGTGACATGTAAAATTCTGCAAAATTTAGAAACTTGGTGACATCTTAGCAAATCCTAAAGTGAAGGAACAAGGATGAAATTTCAATGTTTCCCTGTTACTTTGAAAAAAAATATTGTCACTGGATCAGTTAAAAAATTTTCACTCCAATGTTCTGGCGAGGGGGGGGGGGGGGAAGAATACTTCCCTAGTATCCCTGATTGTCATAAGAGGTGACTAAAAGAGGTCTTGTTGTCTCTAGCCTTTCTATTCTTACTGTCCTTTTCCGCTTTTCTGTCCTCTCTCTCTCCTTGATGTTTGTTTCTTCCAGCATTTATTTTCCCTCTACTCCTACGCTGCCGTATGGCCATATTATGACTTGGTGCTAATTCTTCATTATTCCTTCCATCCACTGTACCGCACAGCATACTGTATTTTATATGTACATGTTTGTAAATGGATTCCTATAGGTATATGTGAAGCTACCTGTGAACAACTTTACCTATGAGTTGAAGCCAGCATTCCAGGGGCTAGAATGGTGCCAGGATTGAAGGGTCTTGAAGGGTAAGTGGATGGGTGGGAGGCCCATTTCATTAGGCAGCTGTTATTAGTTCCCCCAGTATCATATTCTTTCTTTCTCCTAGCTTAATGTAGCCTTCCTCACCTCACCTGTGAATGGGTAAAAAGAGGATTATGATGATGTGACCCCAGGTTTATATAAGACATAAACCTGGTGGACCATGGGCTTAAGTTTCCCCTTTTGCAGTCTTCCATCCTCCCTACAGAGAGATAGGGAAATAGTTGAGGGACATTAATCCAGTCCTGGTGAATCTCCCTATTTTGTGTGTCTCCCTCACTCCACCTCAGGGTTGCCACTCAGTTACTGATTGCACAGGAGATTACTAATACCTAGTGAATATGTTGCAGTAGTATAAAATGTAAATTTGTTGCAGTAGTATAAAATGTAAATTTGTCTGATCATCTTTTCAAACATGGATCAGCATGTATGGTAGGAAATAACTTTCTTCTCAGAGCTGGATTATTATTATTATTATTATTTATTTTTTTTAGGGAACAATCTTTGTGGGCTTCTATCCTGTGGTTCCTTCATTGCATTAAAGGAAATCATTATGTATAAAAGGTCAGGAGTCTTTCATAGCACCAGGGGCCAAAACTCTCCGTCAGGCACTGCAACTGAAGACTGGGTGAGATAAGATCCACTGAAACTAGGATGGTTTATCACTGGCAAAATGGCTTAATTAATGAGATTAGGCATGGACCTTGCAAGAGGGGAACAAGTCAAGAGTGAGAGCAGTGGAAATGAGTTACATGAGAGGAGCATGTGGAGTGACATGGAGGGACAGGTTGACGAATGAAGAAGTGAAGGAACGTTGTGGGGTAGATGTGGATGTGGTTGAAAAGATTAGGAGAAATACACTGAGGTGGTTTGGACATGTGGAGAGGATGGAGAATGAAAGACTGACTAAGAGGGTGTATGTAGGTGAGGTGAAGGGAGGGAGAGGGAGGGGTAGACCGAGGATGTGGAGGGATGGAGTTGAGAGGTATATGAGGGAGGGGGGGGTGAGTTGGGGGGAGGGGAGTCAAATGGTGGGTGACAGAGTGACTTGGAGGCGCTTTGTCTGCGGCCACCCTTTGCGGGATTAGGGTGTCGGGCTATAGATAGATAGATAGATAGATAGAATTGAAGGGTTTCTTTTGATGTGAAAATGTATACAGTACATTAATTCAGACTTTATATTTAGTTGCTGGTCCTGCCCTTGGAGAAGGTGCACACGCTGCTGAAGAGGATTTTGACACCCAGAGTCGTCTGCTTCCTGCTCTACCTCCTCCTTTCCCTCCTGCTCTGCAGCCTGCTATGCTCCATCCTGAAGCCTGGCAACTGATGACAAAATCAGTTAAGTCTTGTTAAAGTTTTTGTTACTTATTATATCAATCTCAGTTTGTACATTTACCATGCACTTCACCTTGCCAACTGGGTTGCTGTTCACAAACTTTCCTGTAATATTGTTTGCTCCCATTTTAATTAAAAATTACTACCAGACACTTCATAACCAGACTGGCATCTGTTGTCTGTATTCACTATTTGTTCATACTTACATCATGCAGAATAACTACAACCTAAAAGTATATTGGGTACTGACAGACTGGAAATTTGGTAACCCTCTAAGAATTGGAGCCAGCCACACACACACACACACACACACACACACACACACACACACACACACACACACACACACACACACACACACACACACACACATTACACTACAATCCATAAAAGAAGAGTGACCTGTTGCTTTGCCCTGAGGGAATAACTGATCACAGGTTTATTAGTGACACCTGGTTCTGTTTTTGTAATGATATTCTGGGCTACGGCAGCACAGCCTTGGGTCCCTACATCTCACGGGAATACAGTAATACCCTGATATATGATACCCCTAGATGCGATACCCCAGCTTAGTAATGAAGGTTCAAATACCACCATGCCCCAGTACCTGATGACAAAGCCCCGGTTTAATGATGGGCCCTCCGATGTTGCGTCCGAGGATGACGAGCAGAAATTTTGGACCGCGCGCATTCCCTCAGCCAGCTGAGCCCACCCGCCTCCCAGGATGCACAGAAATGCTAGCGCAGGCCCCACAGCCATCGATCACCCCGTGCTTACCCACATCACTCTTCTCCCACCAACCATCTCAGAGTGAGGATCTCACTCATGCTCGCCAATCACACATCATGTTGCACCACCACCGTTACGCAAGCTGCTATTGTAGTGCATCATAACTGTGTTCGAGCAGTGCTGTAAGTAGAGCAGTGATACTAATCGTGTGTGGAGTGCAATACTGTGAGTTTTGGCCAAAATAAGTATGATAATGTCCGGTAAGGGTGCTGCACGTGGTGGGGCTAGTGGTGGTGCTAGTGGAGACCCTAATCGTGGTGGTAAGAGGCCTGCTAGTGGTGCAGGTGGTGATGTTCCTGCAAAGCATGTGCATAAAACTGTCACTAGAGGTGAAACTGGAAATTATTAAGCTCCACGACAAAGGCGAAGGTGCGTGTGCTATATATAGCATCGGCTTTCCACCTGGTCCAGTCAACCGTCTCCACTATCATCAAGAAGAAGTAGGCCATTAAGGCTGCTGCTGGGGAGGTTGCAACCTTATCTGACTGCAATGGAGGAGCTGGAGCAGATGCTGTGCATGTGGGTGAAGGATCAGAATCGGCGTAAGGCACCCGTGAGTCAGGCAATTATAAGCACTATGGCTCTCTCGCTATGGGACGAAATAAAGGTCAGGTGTGATCTGAATGAAAGCGAGACCTTTAAGGCGAGCCATGGGTGGTTTGACTGGTTCAAGAGGTGAGCAAACCTCCACCACATGAAGATGTATGGTGAGGCGGCAAGTGCAGTTACGGTGGTGGCAGCAGCGTTTCCTGACGAACTGAAATGCATCATCAAGGAGGATGGCTACAAAGCAAAGCAGGTCTTGAATTTTGATGAGATTGGGCGCTTTTGGAAATGTCCTCCAAGACGTATCTTGCAATGGAAGAAAGATCTACGCCAGGATTCAAGCCCTCAAAGGACCTGCTGACATTGCTGGGGGACAACGCTGATGGTGACCTCAAGTTAAAGCCACTCCTTGTCTACCACTCCGAGAACCCCAGGGCTCTGGTGGGGTATGTTAAAGAGAACCTTGGGGTTATCTGGAAGTCGAACAAGAAGGCCTGGCTGACTTCAGATAATCTGTTCATCATATTTCCACTTGTACCTCTCTTGTGTGCTGAAGAGGTATGCCTTGTTTGAAAATTTGGCGAACAGATTTCTCGTGTTGATGGACAATGCGCCTAGCCACCCTCCCGTCATGAAAGAATGGGCCAGCAATATTGAGGTGATGTTCCTACCCCCCAATGCCACGTCCTTGTTGCAGCCAATGGACCAAGTGGTGATCGCTGCCTTTAAGGCCTCTGCCACATGATGCAGCAGTTGGTAGGGGTCTGCGACAGTGATGACAGGACAACAGTGGAGCAGTTTTCAAAGGGCTATAAGATACTGTACACCACACCCTAGTGAACATCACTGCAGCATGGAATGAAGTTAGCCAGGCGACCATGAACGGCATGTGGCAGAAGCTGTGGCCAGAGTGTGTGCACTCCTTCACCAGCTTCCCCGAGGGCGTGCAAGCTCCGTGTGTCCAGAGTGTGCGGCAGGACATAGTCGAACTGTTGCACAAGGTGGGCTTCAGGGAGGTTGACAAGGATGACATGGAGGAGGTTCTCGAGAGCCACAGGGAGGATCTCAGCAACAAGGAGCTCCTCAATATGGAGATCCAGTGGGTGCACCAGGAGGCAGAGGAGGAGGAGGTTGTGCCTGAGGTCCGAGCTCTGAATATCAAAATCCTAAAGAAAATGCTAATGAAGCTGGACGAGATAATTGACCTTATGCAGACACACGACCTCCTCCCAGGATGAAGCAGGGACACAGCTGATCGGCTCAAGGAGGGGATGAAAGTCTACAGGACGATGCTGAAGGAGAAGAAGGGGGTGGCCAGGCAGACTACAATCACAGCCTTCTTCAAGCAGACCCCCACCACACCAGCAAGTCGCACAGGATCTCCCCAGCCCTCGACGAGCAGAGCATCTCCCCAGCATTCAACCAGCATAGCATCTCCCCAGTCTTCAACCAGCAGAGCTTCTCCCCAACCTTCAACCAGCAGAGAAACACCAAGGGACACCTCCCGCCTAGGACATGCTCAGCCCCTTGCGCTGGACCTAACCTCCAGCCGATTCCCATCTCCATTGTCACCTGTGTCTCCACTAAGGCACTGTGCCACTCCATTGCTGCCTTCCTCATCCCAGCCTCCATCTCCTACACCATCTCAGCCACTGTCTCTGTCTCCCTCGCCGCGATGTGAGACACTGCAATTGACTCCATCACTACCTCATCATTCATCGCAGCGGTCTCCCTAACCACCACACTGGTCATCACAGCTATCTCCCTCACCACCTCCTCTGTCATTGCTTCGCACTCTACACCACCCCCAGAGCCATCGCATCACACCTCATCGCCACTGCCTGAGCCATCGCATCACACCCCATCGCCTCTGCCTGAGTCATCGCATCGCACTCCATCGCCTCCCCTCTCTGACCCTCCCCTGGAGATGGGGTTTGAGGGCTTTGAGGAGGAGGATTGAGTGTCAGGGAGCACCACATGTCCCCTAGCCTCAGGGGAAATAGCAAGGATGATGACCAGGAGTAGACATGGACTTACGAGAAGTAAGTGATGAGGTGTTTGATATTTTCTAACCTATTCCTTATGGTTTTCTGGCTTTTTGTGTTGCTTTTAGTGAGTTATTTACAGGTGTTAGGCCTAGGTTAGCATCCTTGACAGCTGTTAGGCCATTTAAATTGCCTTTAAACCTGTTTTTGGGCTCATCTGGGTGGGTTTTGGACTTGGTTTGGGAGGAAACCCATGGCTGGTAAATGGTCCACATTGAAATACACTACATGTTAAAAGTACCCCGATATACAATACCCCACCTAATGATGGGGTTTTACCTAACCAATAAGATTGTTAAACCAGGATATACCTATATTATCATTTTGCTTCTTAACACCATCCTGAGTATTATGTTGTGTTAATTACCTATTTATATCTCATCTTCACTTTGATTTTTTTTTCTCAGGTGCTTGAATGGTGAGTATATGAGAGGTTGGCCTAGTTATTTGTGCAGATTTTGGTTAGTTCTTATTCTATCAGCTTTTTTTTTTTTTTTATTTCCTGCTTTCTGGACACTACCTTACCCCATCCTTGTGTGGGAAAACGAGGTCTAGATTATTATAATTATTATTATTTTTTATGTCAAGCAGTTGTATTTCTGTTTGGGGAAAAATTTAACCCCTGCAGAAGGAAGAAGTCTTATTATAATTGGGGCCATGAATGTTTAGTTCATCACTAACCGATTTTATTCTTGTGTCCACCAGACAATATAATTCTACTTGCTGGAGAACTGTGGGACTTAAATTGTTAATGCTTAATGTATTTTTCAGATGGTGAGTTGCTTCTCAGCCGTGCAGTCACTCTACAGCCACCCAGAATATGAAAATGTGCCAGATATACAAACTCTGAAGAAACTAACTCAACCCTGTCAGCTGCTTCCACCCTCAAAGTAAGTGTCTAGTTCCCCTACCCTACCCTGCTACCCTACTCTGCCTTGCCATGCCCTGCCATACCCTGCCTTGCCATCCCCTGCCCTACCCTGCCTTGCCATCCCCTACCCTACCCTGCCTTGCCATCCCCTACCCTGCAATCCCTTACCCTACCCTATCACCCCTACCTTATCCTATGTTCCCTATCATACTCTACCATCCCCCAACCCTACCCTTCTCTGCCCTGCCCTGCCCTGCCATGCCTGCCTTGCCATCACTAACCATGCCTACCCTGCCATCCCCTACCCTATGCAGCATATCCCTACCTTACCCTACATCTTAATACATTAAGCTACCCTGCCCTGGCTCTCCTTACAGTGTTTCATACTACTCTACCCTGCATCTCTACCCTACCCTACTCTACTGTGCCCTACCCTACTGTGCCCTACCCTACCGTGCCCTACCCTACCCTACCGTGCCCTACCTTGCATCTCCCTACCCTACCCTACCCTGCATCACCCTACCCTACCCCACCTTACCCTACATCACCCTACCCTACCCCACCTTACCCTGCATCACCCTACCCTACCCTGCATCTTCCTGCTCTACCCTTCCTTAACCTGCATCTTCCTATTCTATCCTACCTTGCAGCTCCCTGCCTTATCCTACCTTGCATCTCCCTACCCTACCCTACTCTGCATCTCCCTACCCTACTTTTCTCCCTACCCTACCCTACCCTACCCTGCATCTGTCTACCCTGGCCTACTCTGCTTCTGCCTACTCTACTATGCCTTTCATTTCCCTACCCTACCCTACGTTGCTTCTCCCTACCCTACACTATCTTGCTTCTCCCTACTTTCCCCTACCCTGCATCTTCCTACCCTACCCTACTCTACATCCCCCTACCCTACCATACCCTATCCTACCCTGCATCTCCATACCCTACCCTACCCTGCATCTCCCTATCCTACCCTACCCAGCATCTCTCTATCCTACCCTACTCTACATCTCCCTACCCTACCCTACCCTACCCTGCATCTCCCTACCCTACCTTACCCTACCCTGCATCTCCCTACCCTACCCTATCCTGCATCTCCCTACCCTACCCTATCCTGCATCTCCCTACCCTACTTTGCATTTCCCTACCCTATTTTGCATTTTCCTACCCAACCCAACCTTTGCTTCTCCCCTACCTTGCCCTGCATTCATCCCTGCCCTGCCTTTCCATGCTGTACCCTGCTCCACCTCACCCTACTCTTCCCTGCCTCTTGCTACACTGCCTTGCCTCTCCCTACAGTGCCCTGCTTCTCCCTACCCTACCCTGTCTCTGCCTACTCTACCCTGTCTCTGCCTACCCTACCCTATCTCTGCCTACCTTACCCTATCTCTGCCTGCCTTACCCTATCTCTGCCTGCCTTACCCTATCTCTGCCTGCCTTATCCCGTCTCTCCTTACCCTACCCTACCATAATCAATTGTGATTCTCCTTACCCTGCCTCTCCATACCTTACCCCGTCTCTCCCTGCCCTGTTGTGCATCACCTTACACTATGCTCCCTCTCTTACCCCACCTCATCCTACCCTGCCTCTTCCTCCCCCCTGCCCTGCCCAGCCCTGCCCTGTTCAGCCCTGCCCTGTTCAGCCCTGCCCTGTTCAGCCCTGCCCTATCCAGCCCTGTTCAGCCCTGCCCTATCCAGCCCTGTTCAGCCCTGCCCTGCCCTGCCCTGCCCTGCCCTGTCCAGCCCTGCCCTGCCCTGCCCTGCCCTGCCCTGCCCTGCCCTGCCCTGCCCTGCCCTGTCCAGCCCTGCCCTGTCCTGCCCTGCCCAGCCCTGCCCTGCCCTGTCCAGCCCTGCCCAGCCCTGCCCAGCCCTGCCCAGCCCTGCCCAGTACAGCCCAGCCCTGCCCAGCCTTTTTGCTCAGCCCTGAACAGCCCTGCCCTGCCCAGCCTTTTTGCCCTGCCCTGCACAGCCATGCCCAGCCCAGCCCCTCCCAGACCAGCCCGGCCCAGCCCTGCACAGCCATGCCCAGCCCAGCCATGCCCAGCCCAGCCCCTCCCAGACCAGCCCAGCCCAGCCCTGCACAGCCCTGCCCTGCCCTGCCCAGCCCAGCCCAGCCCTGCCCTGCCCAGCCCTGCCCTGCCCAGCCCTGCCTTGCACAGCCCTGCCCTGCCCTGCACTGCCCAGCCCAGCCCTGCCCTGCCCAGCCCAGCCCTGCCCTGCCCTGCCCTGCCCAGCCTAGCCCTACCCTGCCCTGCCCTACCCTGCCCAGCCCTACCCTGCCCAGCCCTTGGCTGCCCAGCCCTGCTCCCGCTTCAGCCTGCCCAGCCCTGCCCTGCCCTGCCCAGCCCTGCCCTGCACAGCCCAGCCCAGCCCTGCACAGCCCAGCCCAGCCCTGCCCTGCCCTGCCCTGCCCAGCCCTGCCCTGCCCTGCCCTGCCCAGCCCTGCCCTGCCCTGCCCTGCCCAGCCCTGCACAGCCCAGCCCTGCCCAGCCCAGCCCAGCCCAGCCCAGCCCAGCCTTGCACAGCCCAGCCCAGCCTTGCACAGCCCAGCCCAGCCCTGCACAGCCCAGCCCAGCCCAGCCCAGCCCAGCCTTGCACAGCCCAGCCCAGCCCAGCCCAGCCCAGCCCAGCCCAGCCCAGCCTTGCACAGCCCAGCCCAGCCCAGCCCAGCCTTGCACAGCCTTGCACAGCCCAGCCCTGCCCAGCCCAGCCTTGCACAGCCCAGCCCAGCCTTGCACAGCCCAGCCCAGCCTTGCACAGCCCAGCCCAGCCTGCCCAGCCCAGCCCAGTCAGCTCTGCCAGCCCAGCCCAGCCCAGCCCAGCTCAGTCATCAGCCTGCACAGCCCAGCCCAGCCCAGCCCAGCCCAGCCCAGCATTCGGAAGCCCAGGCTCCAGCCCAGTTCAAGTTCCAGCCCAGTCTGCCCAGCCTGCACAGCCTGTTCAGCTCCAGTCTGCCTGCTCCAGCCCAGCCTTGCACAGCCCAGCCTGTCCACGGGCCCAGTCTTGCACAGCCCAGCCTGCACAGCTGGGGCCAGTTTGCACAGCCCAGCCCAGCCCAGCCCTGCTCTGCACAGCCCAGCCCAGCCTGTGACAGCCCAGTCTATGGCCCAGCCCAGTAATTTTGCAGCCTAGTTCAGCTCAGCCTCAGCTCAGCCCAGCCTCCAGTCTGCAGCAGCCCAGCCCAGCCTGTACTGTTCAGCCTGGTACAGTCTCAGCTCCAGCCTGCACAGTTCCAGCCTGGCCTGTCAGCTGTCCAGCTAGCTCAGCAGCCCAGCCCTGTCTCAGCCCAGCCCAGCCTGTCTCAGCTCCAGCCCAGCCTTGCACAGCCCAGCCCCAGCCTCAAGCCTGCACAGCCTGGGCCCAGGGCCCAGCCCAGCCCAGTCTCGGTCTGCACAGCCTGGCCCGGCTCTGTTGCACTCTGGCCTGCACCACTGACCATTATTAGCTAGTCTGGCCCAGCCCAGCCTAGAGCAGACTGGTCCCAGCCTCAGACAACTGCCCAGCTCTGCCTGCCCAGCCTCACCTGTGCCTGCCCAGTCCCGGTCTCTCGGTCTGGCCCAGGCCTGCCCAGCCCTCGCCTGCCTCGTCTCATCTCGCCCAGCCCCTGCCCAGCCGGGGTTGCCCCGTCTCTGCAGTCACTGTCCTGTCCTCCACCCCGCCCGCCCCGCTGGGCAGGGCTGGCTGGCAGTCCCAGGGCTCCAAGGCTCATTAAGGGCTGGAATAAGCAGGGCTAATAAGGTGAAGACATAAGAGGCTGATTTAAGAGGTAATAATAAGAGACTAATAATAAAGGGTTATAATACATAATATAATAAGAGTGCTGGGCAGGGCAGGGCTAATAAGTTATATCAGGGCTAATAAGCTGGGCAGGGCAGATAAGAGCTGGGCTGGCTGGTTATAATGGGCAGGGCAGGGCTGGCAGGCCGAGCTGGGCTGGCTGGCTGGGCAGGGCTGGCTAGGGCTGGGCTGGGTCAGCAGGGCTGGCTGGCAGGGCTGGCTGGAAAATAATAATAAGAGGGCAGGCAGGGACAATATACAGCAGGTTCAATTAATAATACAGCAGAGCTAAGGCTGGGCAGGGCAGGCAGTAGAGGGCCTGCAGGGTTGGGCTGGACAATGGGCAGGGCTGGGCTGGATAATAATAAGCAGGGGCAGGGCAGGGGTCAATATATACTGGCTGGCAGGGCAGGGGCAGGAGAAGCTGGGCAGCAGGCAGGGCAGGGCTGGGCTGGGCAGGGCATTACTAAAGGGGCTGGGCAGGGGCAGGCGGGGCTGGGCAGGGCAGGGCTGGGCAGGGCTGGGCAGGGCCGGTCCTGGGCAGGGCAGGGCAGGGCAGGGCAGGGCAGGGCTGGGCAGGGCAGGGCTGGGCTGGGCAGGGCAGGGCAGGGCAGGCATGGGCTGGGCAGGGCAGGGCTGGGCAGGGCATGGCATGGCTGGGCATGGCATGGCAGGGCAGGGCAGGGCAGGGCAGGGCATGGCTGGGCAGGGCAGGGATGTTCAGGGCAGGGCTGGGCAGGGCACGGCTGGGCAGGGCCGGGCTGGGCAGGGCAGGGCAGGGCTGGGCAGGCTGAGGCAGGGCAGGGCAGGCTGGGCTGAGGCAGGGCAGGCAGGCTGGGCTGGGGCAGGCTGGGCTGGGCAGGGCAGGCCCAGGGCAGGCTGGGCAGGCAGGGATGGGCAGGGCAGGGCCCTGGATGTAATGGGCAGGCCCCTGGGCCGGCTGGGCAGGGCAGGGCTGGGCAGGGCAGGGCAGGGCAGGGCCAGGGCAGGGCCAGGGCAGGCCCGGGCAGGGGCAGGGCAGGGGCAGGGCAGGGGCAGGGCAGGGGCAGGGCTGGGCAGTGGGCAGGGCAGTCCCTGGGATGGGCAGGGCAGGGGCAGGGCCCTGGGATGGGCAGGCAGGCTGGGGCAGGCCGGGCAGGCCCTGGGATGGGCCAGGGCAGGCCCTGGGATGGGCAGGGCAGGCCCTGGGATGGGCAGGGCAGGGCAGGGCAGGCCCTGGGATGGGCAGGGCAGGGCAGGGCAGGCCCTGGGATGGGCAGGGCAGGCCCTGGGATGGGCAGGGCAGGCCCTGGGATGGGCAGGGCAGGCCCTGGGATGGGCAGGGCAGGCCCTGGGATGGGCAGGGCAGGGCAGGGCAGGGCAGGGCAGGCCCTGGGATGGGCAGGGCTGGGATGGGCTGGGCAGGCCCTGGGATGGGCAGGGCAGGCCCTGGGATGGGCAGGGCAGGCCCTGGGATGGGCAGGGCAGGCCCTGGGATGGGCAGGGCAGGGCAGGGATGGGCAGGGCAGGCCTGGGATCTGGGCAGGGCAGGGCAGGGCAGGCAGGCCCTGGGATGGCATGGGCTGGGCAGGCAGGGCAGGGCAGGCCCTGGCAGGGCAGGGCAGGGCAGGGCAGGCCCTGGGCAGGGCAGGGCAGGGCAGGGCAGGCCCTGGGCAGGGCAGGGCAGGGCAGGGCAGGCCCTGGGCAGGGCAGGGCAGGGCAGGCCCTGGGATGGGCAGGGCAGGGCAGGCCCTGGGATGGGGGCAGGGCAGGGCAGGGCAGGCCCTGGGATGGGCAGGGCAGGGCAGGGCAGGCCCTGGGATGGGCAGGGCAGGGCAGGGCAGGCCCTGGGATGGGCAGGGCAGGGCAGGGCAGGGCAGGGCAGGGCAGGCCCTGGGATGGGCAGGACAGGGCAGGGCAGGGCAGGGCAGGGCAGGGCAGGCCCTGGGCAGGGCAGGGCAGGCCCTGGGATGGGCAGGGCAGGGCAGGGCAGGCCCTGGGATGGGCAGGGCAGGGCAGGCCCTGGGATGGGCAGGGCAGGGCAGGCCCTGGGATGGGCAGGGCAGGGCAGGGCAGGCCCTGGGATGGGCAGGGCAGGGCAGGGCAGGCCCTGGGATGGGCCGGTTGGGGCCAGGGCAGGCCCTGGGATGGGCCGGTTGGGGCCAGGGCAGGCCCTGGGATGGGCCGGTTGGGGCCAGGGCAGGCCCTGGGATGGGCCGGTTGGGGCCAGGGCAGGCCCTGGGATGGGCCGGTTGGGGCCAGGGCAGGCCCTGGGATGGGCCGGTTGGGGCCAGGGCAGGGCCAGGGCAGGGCCAGGGCAGGCCCTGGGATGGGCCGGTTGGGGCCAGGGCAGGGCCAGGGCAGGGCCAGGGCAGGGCCAGGGCAGGGCCAGGGCAGGGCCAGGGCAGGGCCTGGCAGGGCCAGGGCAGGGCCAGGGCAGGGCCAGGGCAGGGCCAGGGCAGGGCCGGTTGGGGCCAGGGCAGGGCCAGGGCTGGGCAGGGCAGGTCCTGGCGAGGCCAGGGCAGGGCAGGGCAGGTCCTGGCGAGGCCAGGGCAGGGCAGGGCAGGGCAGGTCCTGGCGAGGCCAGGGCAGGGCAGGTCCTGGCGAGGCCAGGGCAGGGCAGGTCCTGGCGAGGCCAGGGCAGGGCAGGTCCTGGCGAGGCCAGGGCAGGGCAGGTCCTGGCGAGGCCAGGGCAGGGCAGGTCCTGGCGAGGCCAGGGCAGGGCAGGTCCTGGCGAGGCCAGGGCTGGGCAGGTCCGGGCAGGTCCTGGCAGGGCCTGGCGGGGCCAGGGCTGGGCAGGGCCTGGCGGGGCCAGGGCTGGGCAGGGCCTGGCGGGGCCAGGGCTGGGCAGGGCCTGGCGGGGCCAGGGCTGGGCCAGGGCAGGGCCAGGGATGGGCCAGGGCCTGGCGGGGCCAGGGCTGGGCAGGGCCTGGCGGGGCCAGGGCTGGGCAGGGCCTGGCGGGGCCAGGGCTGGGCAGGGCCGGGCAGGGCCTGGCGGGGCCAGGGCCGGGCAGGGCCTGGCGGGGCCAGGGCTGGGCAGGGCTGGGCAGGGCTGGGCAGGGCTGGGCAGGGCCTGGCGGGGCCAGGGCTGGGCAGGGCCTGGCGGGGCCAGGGCTGGGCAGGGCCTGGCGGGGCCAGGGCTGGGCAGGGCCTGGCGGGGCCTGGCGGGGCCAGGGCTGGGCAGGGCCTGGCGGGGCCTGGCGGGGCCAGGGCTGGGCAGGGCCTGGCGGGGCCAGGGCTGGGCAGGGCCTGGCGGGGCCAGGGCTGGGCAGGGCCTGGCGGGGCCAGGGCTGGGCAGGGCCTGGCGGGGCCAGGGCTGGGCAGGGCCTGGCGGGGCCAGGGCTGGGCAGGGCCTGGCGGGGCCAGGGCTGGGCAGGGCTGGGCCGGGCTGGGCCGGGCAGGGCTGGGCCGGGCAGGGCTGGGCCGGGCATGGCTGGGCCGGGCAGGGCTGGGCCAGGGCTGGGCAGGGCCTGGCAGGGCCGGTTGGGGCCAGGGATGGGCCGGGCAGGGCCGGTTGGGGCCAGGGATGGGCTGGGCTGGGCAGGGCCGGTTGGGGGCAGGGCTGGGCAGGGCCTGATGGGGCCAGGGCTGGGCTGGGCTGGGCAGAGCAGGGCTGGGCAGAGCAGGGCTGGGCAGGGCAGAGCAGGGCTGGGCAGGGCAGGGCTGGGCCAGGGATAGGCAGGGCAGGGCCAGGGCTGGGCAGGGCCAGGGATGGGCTGGGCAGGGCCAGGGATGGGCTGGGCAGGGCCAGGGCTGGGCAGGGCCAGGGCTGGGCAGGGCAGGGCCAGGGCTGGGCAGGGCAGGGCAGGGCAGGGCCAGGGCAGGGCCAGGGCTGGGCAGGGCAGGGCCAGGGCTGGGCAGGGCAGGACCAGGGATAGGCAGAGCTGGGCCAGGGATGGGCAGGGCAGGGCCTGGCAGGGCCGGTTGGGGCCAGGGATGGGCCTGGCAGGGCCGGTTGGGGCCAGGGATGGGCCTGGCAGGGCCAGTTGGGGCCAGGGATGGGCCTGGCAGGGCCAGTTGGGGCCAGGAAAGGGCCTGGCAGGGCCGGTTGGGGCCAGGGATGGGCAGGGCCTGGCGGGGCCAGGGCTGGGCAGGGCCGGGCGGGGCCAGGGCCGGGCGGGGCCAGGGCCGGGCGGGGCCAGGGCCGGGCGGGGCCAGGGCCGGGCGGGGCCAGGGCTGGGCGGGGCCAGGGCTGGGCAGGGCCTGGCGGGGCCAGAGCTGGGCTGCGCAGGGCCTGGCGGGGGCAGGGCCTGGCGAGGCCAGGGCTGGGCAAGGCCTGGCGGGGCCAGGGATGGGGAGGGCCTGGCGGGACCAGGGCTGGGCAGGGCCAGGGCAGGGCCAGGGTGGGGCCAGGGCAAGGCGGGGCCAGGGCAAGGCAGGGCCTGGCGGGGCCAGGGCAAGGCGGGGCCTGGCGGGGCCAGGGCAAGGCGGGGCAAGGCGGGGCCTGGTGGGGCCGGGGCCTGGCGGGGCAGGGCAGGGCAGGGCAGGGCCTGGGCGGGGCAGGGCCTGGGCGGGGCAGGGCCTGGGCGGGGCAGGGCCTGGGCGGGGCAGGGCCTGGGCGGGGCAGGGCCTGGGCGGGGCAGGGCAGGGCCTGGGCAGGGCAGGGCAGGGCCTGGGCGGGGCGGGGCAGGGCAGGGCAGGGCCGGGCAGGGCAGGGCAGGGCCTGGGCGGGGCAGGGCAGGGCAGGGCCTGGGCGGGGCAGGGCAGGGCAGGGCCTGGGCGGGGCGGGGCAGGGCAGGGCGGGGCAGGGCCTGGGCAGGGCAGGGCCTGGGCAGGGCAGGGCCTGGGCAGGGCATGGGCTGGGCAGGGCATGGGCAGGGCAGGGCCTGGGCAGGGCAGGGCAGGTCCTGGCAGGGCTTGGTGGGGCCAGGGCAGGGCTGGGCAGGGCCGGGCGGGACCAGGGCCGGGCGGGACCAGGGCAGGGCCAGGGCCAGGCCGGGCCAGGCAGGGCTGGGCTGGGCCGGGCTGGACCTGGCAGGGCTGGGCCAGGGCAGGGCTGGGCCAGGGCAGGGCAGGGCCAGGGCAGGGCAGGGCCAGGGCAGGGCCAGGGCATGGCAGGGCCAGGGCATGGCAGGGCCAGGGCATGGCAGGGCCAGGGCAGGGCCAGGGCAGGGCCAGGGCAGGGCCAGGGCAGGGCAGGGCCTGGGCAGGGCAGGGCCAGGCCAGGGCCAGGGCCAGGGCCAGGGCAGGGCCAGGGCCAGGGCAGGGCCTAGGCAGGGGCAGGGCAGGGCCTAGGCAGGGGCAGGGCCTAGGCAGGGGCAGGGCCTAGGCAGGGGCAGGGCCAGGGATGGGCAGGGCCAGGGATGGGCAGGGCCAGGGATGGGCAAGGGCCGGGCAGGGCCTGGCAGGGCCGGTTGGGGCCAGGGCAGGGCCGGGCAGGGCCGGGCCGGGCAGGGCCGGGCCGGGCAGGGCCGGGTAGGGCCGGGCCGGGCAGGGCCGGGCAGGGCCTGGCAGGGGCTGGGCCTGGCGGGGCCAGGGCAGGGCCTGGCGGGGCCAGGGCAGGGCCTGGCGGGGCCAGGGCAGGGCCTGGCGGGGCCTGGCAGGGCCAGAGCAGGGCAGGGCAGGGCAGGGCCTGGCAGGGCAGGGCAGGGCCTGGCAGGGCAGGGCAGGGCCTGGCAGGGCAGGGCAGGGCCTGGCGGGGCCAGGGCTGGGCTGGGCAGGGCAGGGCCTGACGGGGCCAAGGCATGGCTGGGCTGGGCTGGGTTGGGCAGGGCCGGGTTGGGCAGGGCCTGGTGGGGCTAGGGCCAGGGCAGGGCCAGGACCAGGGCCAGGGCAGGGGCAGGGCCAGGGCCGGGCTGGGCTGGGCTGGACCTGGCGGGGCCAGGGCTGGGCTGGGCCTGGCGGGGGCTGGGCCTGGGCCAGGGCCTGGGCCAGGGCTTGGGCTGGGCCTGGGCCAGGGCTTGGGCTGGGCCTGGGCTAGGGCTGGGCCTGAGCTGGGCTAGGGCTGGGCTAGGGCTGGGCCGGGCAGGGCCTGACGGGGGCAGGGCCTGGCGAGGCCAGGGCTAGGCAAGGCCTGGCAGGGCCAGGGATGGGCAGGGCCTGGCGGGACCAGGACAGCAGGGCCAGGGCAGGGCAGGGCCAGGGCAGGGCCAAGGCAGGGACAGGGCCTAGGCAGGAGGGCCTAGGCAGGGGCAGGGATGGGCAGGGCCAGGGATGGGCAAGGGCCGGGCAGGGCCGGTTGGGGCCAGGGCAGGGCCGGGCAGGGCCGGGCAGGGCATGGCTGGGCCTGGCGGGGCCAGGGCATGGCTGGGCCTGGCGGGGCCAGGGCATGGCTGGGCCTGGCGGGGCCAGGGCATGGCTGGGCCTGGCGGGGCCAGGGCATGGCTGGGCCTGGCGGGGCCAGGGCATGGCTGGGCCTGGCGGGGCCAGGGCATGGCTGGGCCTGGCGGGGCCAGGGCATGGCTGGGCCTGGCGGGGCCAGGGCATGGCTGGGCCTGGCGGGGCCAGGGCATGGCTGGGCCTGGCGGGGCCAGGGCATGGTTGGGCCTGGCGGGGCCAGGGCATGGTTGGGCCTGGCGGGGCCAGGGCATGGTTGGGCCTGGCGGGGCCAGGGCATGGTTGGGCCTGGCGGGGCCAGGGCATGGTTGGGCCTGGCGGGGCCAGGGCATGGGTGGGCCTGGCGGGGCCAGGGCATGGGTGGGCCTGGCGGGGCCAGGGCATGGGTGGGCCTGGCGGGGCCAGGGCTGGGGGGGGCCTGGCGGGGCCAGGGCAGGGCCGGGCAGGGCCTGGGCAGGGCCAGGGCATGGTTGGGCCTGGCGGGGCCAGGGCATGGTTGGGCCTGGCGGGGCCAGGGCATGGTTGGGCCTGGCGGGGCCAGGGCAGGGCCTGGCGGGGCCTGGCGGGGCCTGGCGGGGCCTGGCGGGGCCTGGCAGGGCCACAGCAGGGCAGGGCAGGGCAGGGCCTGGCGGGGCCAGGGCTGGGCTGGGCAGGGCAGGGCCCGGCAGGGCAGGGCCTGACGGGGCCAAGGCATGGCTGGGCTGGGCTGGGCTGGGTTGGGCAGGGCCTGGTGGGGCTAGGGCCAGGGCAGGGCCAGGACCAGGGCCAGGGCAGGGCCAGGACCAGGGCCAGGGCACAGCCAGAGCCAGGGCCAGGGCAGGGCCAGGGCCAGGGCCAGGGCCAAGGCCAGGGCTGGGCTGGACCTGGCGGGGCCAGAGCTGGGCTGGGCTGGGCTGGGCCTGGCGGGGGCTGGGCCTGGGCCAGGGCTAGGGCTGGGCCTGGGCCAGGGCTAGGGCTGGGCCTGGGCTAGGGCTGGGCCTGGGCTAGGGCTGGGCCTGGGCTAGGGCTGGGCCTGGGCTAGGGCTGGGCCTGGGCTAGGGCTGGGCCTGACGGGGGCAGGGCCTGGCGAGGCCAGGGCTGGGCAAGGCCTGGCAGGGCCAGGGATGGGCAAGGCCTGGCGGGACCAGGGATGGGCAAGGCCTGGCGGGACCAGGGCTGGGCAGGGCCAGGGCTGGGCAGGGCCAGGGCTGGCCAGGGCCAGGGCTGGGCAGGGCCAGGGCCAGGGCAGGGCTGGCCATGGCTGGGCAGGGCAGGGCCTTGCAGGGCCAGGGCAGGACTGGCCATGGCTGGGCAGGGCAGGGCAGGGCCTGGCGGGGCCAAGGCAGGGCCTGGTGGGGCCTGGCAGGGCCAGGGTGGGGCCTGGCAGGGCCAGGGTGGGGCCAAGGCAGGGGCAGGGCAGGGCAGGGCAGGGCCTGGTGGGGCCGGGGCCAGGGCAGGGCAGGGCAGGGCAGGGCAGGGCAGGGCAGGGCAGGGCAGGGCAGGGCAGGGCAGGGCAGGGCCTGGTGGGGCCTGGGGGGGCCAGGGCAGGGCAGGGCCTGGCGGGGCCATAGCAGGGCCTGGCGGGGCCTGGCGGGGCCTGGCGGGGCCATGGCAGGGCCTGGCGGGGCCATGGCAGGGCAGGGCAGGGCCTGGCGGGGCCATGGCAGGGCAGGGCAGGGCCTGGCAGGGCAGGGCCTGGCGGGGCAGGGCCTGGCGGGGCTGGACCTGGCTGGGCCAGGGCAGGGCTGGACCTGGCTGGGCCAGGGCCAGGGCTGGACCTGGCTGGGCCAGGGCCAGGGCTGGACCTGGCTGGGCCAGGGCCAGGGCTGGACCTGGCTGGGCCAGGGCCAGGGCCAGGGCAGGACCTGGCTGGGCCAGGGCCAGGGCAGGACCTGGCTGGGCCAGGGCCAGGGCAGGGCCAGGGCAGGGCCAGGGCAGGACCAGGGCCAGGGCCAGGGCTAGGCTGGGCTTGGCTGGGCCAGGGCTAGGACTTGGCCTGGGGCTAGGACTGGGCCTGGGGCTAGGACTAGGACTAGGCCTGGGCCAGGGCCAGGGCCAGGGCCAGGGCCGGGCCTGGGCCAGGGCTGGGCCTGGGCCAGGGCTGGGCCAGGGCTGGGCCTGGGGCTAGGACTGGGCCTGGGGCTAGGACTGGGCCTGGGCCAGGGCCAGGGCCAGGGCCAGGCCTGGGCCTGGGCCTGGGCCAGGGCTGGGCCAGGGCTGGGCCAGGGCTGGGCCAGGGCTGGGCCAGGGCCAGGGCCAGGGCTGGGCTGGGCTGGGGCTGGGCTGGGGCTGGGCTGGGCCAGGGCTGGGCTGGGCTAGGGCTGGGCTGGGCTGGGCCAGGGCTGGGCTGGGCTGGGCTGGGCTGGGCTGGGCCAGGGCAGGGCTGGGCCAGGGCAGGGCAGGGCTGGGCAGGGCTGGGCAGGGCCAGGGCAGGGCTGGGCTGGGCTGGGCTGGGCCAGGGCTGGGCTGGGCTGGGCCAGGGCTGGGCTGGGCTGGACCAGGGCTGGACCAGGGCTGGGCCAGGGCTGGGCTGGGCTGGACCGGGCTGGACCAGGGCTGGGCTGGACCGGGCTGGACCAGGGCTGGGCTGGGCTGGACCAGGGCTGGGCTGGACCAGGGCTGGGCTGGGCCAGGGCTGGGCTGGGATAAGCTGGGCTGGGCTAGGCAATAACTTGACTTCACAATGTACAGCCCTTTCACTTACAGTAAATTATTTACAACATGCCTTCAGTATGCACAGACATTACCAGAGTATTTTTGATCATCTCACTGTGAATACATCGTCTAACACTTACGAGAACATACGTAAAACTTTGCTCCACAACGTTCAGTCCTTACAATTGAGAAAATATTTACAAGATGTCATCACTGTAAGCAGTACTTACACACTTTCCATCTTTTTTCATATTTACAACACTTTTTGTGCGTCTTTTTATCGTTCATCATTACCACACTATTGTTTCTCAATAGTTGGTTAAAGTGTGGTACTCCTCGAAGCATGGGTAGGTGTACAGTCCTACATCACACTGCACACAAATACTTTGAGTTCTTCTGCTGTGTACATGGCCTTACAGTGCTGTTTGCACACATGTGACACCTTCGCTGGGCATTCTGACGTGTTGCACTTGGAGGGACGATTTTGGGGAAGTGTCTGGAGATGAGGCGGAGAGGTGTGGCGGTGGTAAGCAGCACTTCTATCTTCCCCATATTCCCCCACTATCTCCCACACCAGCTCGTGAATATAGCCCTCGAAGGTCTCCTAGATGCCAGTGGTATGTGCGCGGAGATAGTGAGCGTTGAGGATGGTGATGTCGAGGAGATGGAAGAACAATTTTTTATACCACTTCATCGTGGGCCAGGCACAGTCAACGCTGGAAATCATGGCATCTGATTGATCCACCTGTCACATATTCACATTGTACAGACAGGTTCTGGTTTCTAGATGTGGCACCGCCCTTCTGCCCTGTAATCTACAATGTCTGTGCGGTGTACAAGGGGATGATGAACACACGAGAGGAAGAATACTTCGTGGTTGTGGTGCCATGCTGCTGCGGGGATATTATGCAATTTGTAAAAAATAACCTCGTTTTTCTGAAGCTTCCTCCCCACCTTCACCATGTGCCGACGGTTCTTCTTTACAGTGCTGCACAGACCAGTTTCCTGCAGGTGAAGGTACCTGGCGAGAAGAGGGCTTGTGTACCAATTATCGAGGTATAAGGCGTGCCCACAATGAAGGTATTCCTCGATCATCATTTTTACCGCAGCCCCTGAGAGTCCCAAACGTCTATCTTCTGTGGTCCGTCTGAACACCTGTGTACAGGACTATGTCCTGCACATACCCAGTCTTACAGTCACACATCACGAAGATTTTGAATCCAAACCTGTGTCTTTTGCTGGGATTATACTGACAAAAAGTTATATTACCTCTCCATAGCACTAGACTCTCGTCTATGACGAGGTCTCAGTATGGAGACAAGAAGGTATGGAATTTCTCTCGAAGGTGATCAAAAACCAGACATATCCTCCTCATCCTGTCCGTGTTGTTTGCATTAGCAGGGTCGAGGGTGTCAAACAAAATGAAGGTGGCTCAGGATGTACTGAAAACGATTCCTTCCCATCACCTTGCCAAAAAATGGTGTCACCATTACTGGATCCACAGTCCAATATGAGGGAAGCCGATTTTTTTTCAATATCCCCATCAGAAGCACAAGTGCTAGGAACTCATACATTTCACCCAGGGCCATGTCAGGTTCAAACAAT
Organism: Coenobita brevimanus; assembly: GCF_032717465.1. Taxonomy (NCBI): domain Eukaryota; kingdom Metazoa; phylum Arthropoda; class Malacostraca; order Decapoda; family Coenobitidae; genus Coenobita; species Coenobita brevimanus. The sequence continues at coordinate 5,345,202 of NC_136958.1, read as the reverse complement.
CGGCTGGGCGGTGTCTGTGTTGTTCCCCCACATTCAAATGCAGCAAAGGCGTTGGTCACGGCCACAATCTTCAAAACAAACTCCACAGGAAAGTAGTTTCTGAAAAAGTCAAGCCTACTGGAGGTATGGTGAAGTCCAGGGACACTACACCCGGCCTCATTTTTGTGGGTGAACGGGTGAATGTGGGGGACAAAGTCACTACTGTCCTCCTGCTCCCATGTCGTTTCCTCATCATCATTTTTCGCCTCCGTGTTCCTCGGGCTGTGGGGAAGCATGGGGAAGTGTGGGGAATGGGGGAAGGCTTTCACGTAAGGTGCTGGGTGTGGGGAAGGCAGAAGACTTTGTCCTGAGGTGCTGGGCTGAGCTGGTTCACATGGGGTCAAGGGTGAGAGCAGGCAAGATGAGTCACTCTCCCCCAACAATGGAACTTTCCATGTTTCCTCCTCACTTTTTCCTCCCCACGTGGTGAAATCCTTGGCCTCCCCAACCACCCCTCAACTGCAAGACTACCTTCCTCCTCCCTTTCCTCCTCATCGTCGTGACGTGTAAGACGACAACGTTCAAGTGGCCTCCTACCACGTGGTGCCCTAGTGTAGCCCATGTACCTGGATTTTCTTGGCAAGGGAATTTCGTCAACACAACTACTTTCCTCCTCAGGCTGGATGTAGTCCTATTCATGCACATCGTCATCCTCCAAATCGCTTTCCCCAGTGTAGGGGACCCTCAGGTGGTCCTGAATCTCCTCATCAGATAGACCGCAGCGAGACATCACTGCACTGTATGACAAACACAAGCAGAGTGAGGCAGAGTGGGCGTGAGGCGGAAGTGTGTGGGTTTATGGGCCAGGCCGCCTGAGGGCAAATAGAGGAAGGGTTGCCCTACAAGCACACCAATTTTTGTGCACCTAGCTTGAAAATTGCAGTCACAATGAATTTTTGAAATCAAGACCGTTTTAAAACGGCACTGACACTGAGCGCAGAATTACGTCAGACCATTTTAAAACGGCACTGGCACGGGGCGGCTTAAAATTGTCATCCCTCCATTTTCAATGCCGATTTTTATAATGCCTAGTTTCAGCAACAGATTAACCATGAAATACAGTATAATCCATAAAGCAGTGTCGTACAAAACCTACAGGGTCATAGTACAGCACTGTCTTTCAGCCATTAAGCTATATGAAATATACTGCAACAGGACAAAATTCTTGGCCAAGGGCAAAAAACAATAGCCTAGACCTGACAGTTTAATACTGACCAGAACAACACAAATTAAAAACACACTTTGGAAATTCAGTCTAATACAGGACACTTACACTCAAATCTAAAATGGTTGAGTCCAAAAACTTCACAGAAAATTGGACATTTTGGAATGTAGCATCACAATAACAACAGAAAATCATATAATAAACAACCTACAGTACGTTTACCAATAAATACAATGAAATATAGCCTTGAGCAAAAGTTTACCAACAATCCTCTGCCAGCATTGTGTCCTCCCTTCCCTGTTTTTCATTCCCTCTATCTACAGAGTATTTTTACTCCCTTTTTTTTTTTTGTATGCTATACACTGCTACCACATAAAAAAAAAAAAAAAAAAAATCATGTAACTCCTTCCACTGCATCAGCTGGCAGAAGTGCCAAAGAACTTTTGCTCATGGCTGTATCTTTAGCATCTGTCTTTAAATCTATCCATGGAAAAAAATTTATCTTCAGCTATGCACTGATAGTGTGAAGGTACCTGATATCGTTACCCCATATTGCATACATCAAAAGATACCCCAGTGACACTGTGTGTGTGTGTGTGTGTGTGTGTGTGATGTCCCAATGGTTGTTCAAAGTACAGTATATATGGATGGTGTTATGAGAAAGGTGAATACACATGTAATGGAGAGAGGGATGGCCCCGGTATTGAATACAGAAGGAGAGAATATTTCGGATCCGATGTATGAAGATGATGCAGCACTGCTTGCAAATAGCAGACCAGAGCCTGATAAACTAGTGCAGTTTTGTAGGTATCTGAGCAATGTGCTTTAAATGTAGATAAGAGTAAAGTGATGACTGCTGTGAAAGAAGGTGACTTCCAGTGTTATGTTACAATGAATGGAGAAAGACAAACTGGTGAGGGAGTTTAAGTACCTGGCTGCAGAAAAAAAGAATGTGCAAAACAGATGAAAAACTGAGTGGCACAAGTAAGAAAAATGGCTGGTGCTACAAAGACCTTGAAAAGAAGCACAGGTCTTAATGAAAGGCTTGCATGAACAAGTTTTACTGCCTGCTCTAACATAAGGGAGTGGGACCATGGTATGGCATGAAAATGAAAAGCCAAGAGCAGAAGCAGTGGAGCTGGGACTGTTAAGAAATGTATGTGGAATGAACAGAGTAGATGGGAATAATGTGATCATGAATGACGTGGAGTACAGAAGTCGGCGGACACAAAGGCTAAGAGGCTGCTTAGTTGAAAAGGCACGTGGAGAGAACAGGTGTGAACAGAGTGGTGAAAATGATATATGTGACCAAGTCTGAAGGTGGAAGGAGGCATGGTAAGCCAAGAAAGTGAACAGATGTACTGTAGTAAATGAGTGTGTCAGAGAGGTATAGGGGCTAATGCGGCTAGGGAACAGACACGCAACTGAGCTGCCTAGATGAATTCTGTGTGGAGAAGTATGTAACCAGAGTTTGGCACCTCTTTTTAACTTACATTAGTTAGTATGACTCAGTCAGAAAGGTGAGTGTATGGGAGGTTGAGAGGGGGACAGTTGAGACAGGATGAGATGGAGAGGTATGTGAGAGGTGGACTGAATTGGAGGGAGGGCAGCTAGAGTGGCAAGGACTCATTTGTTTGTCGCCACCCTTACTGGATAAAGGCGGCTGGCAACAGAGGATGAGATGGAGAGGTAAATGGGAGGGGTGAGAAGTGAGTTGGAGAGCGAGGACAGCCAGGATGACACAGTGGTAATTTGTTTGTGGCTATCCTTTATGAGCTTAAGGCATTTGGAGTTAGAAGACAAACAAAATTTCAATAAAACAGCCCTTGCTGATCTGCAAAACCCATCATGTCATAAATACAATTCTATGTACACTATTACCTCATTGTGACTGTGACAGGCCTATAATACATTCAGTATTGACGATCAGTATGAGCAACAAAGTGGTGAAATGTGAAAGTGTGTGTCATGTATGAAGACTTCTCAGCCCATAGGAACAAGCAGTCAAATCTATGCCTCTTATGAGAATGTGAGACAGTGATGAGAGTGTGAAAGTGTAAGTGTGTGAGTATAAAGTGTGATTGTTGTTGTTTAACTCGTCTGCCTGGCTGGCCACGGCTAACCAACTGCTCCTGTGGGCCTGTCATACAAGTACAGTATGGTATGGTATGACAATGTATAGGGGTCTGGGACCCCCTTGTGGTAGAAAATGCTTTACTAGGACTGGAAAATTGTTCTTCCCACTGGGAAATGTAGTAAAATATTAGAAGGCTTGACTCCCAGGTGGAGCCACAGCTGCTCCACCCAGGCTGCACTTCACCACCATGTGTAGACTCATCAGCACCTGAGAGTGAGTGTGAAGTGTAAGGATGAGTGTAAAGTGTGAGGATGAGTGTAAAGTGTGAGGATGAGTGTACAGTGTGAGGATGAGTGTACAGTGTAAGGATGAGTGTACAGTGTAAGGATGAGTGTACAGTGTAAGGATGAGTGTACAGTGTAAGGATGAGTGTACAGTATGACAGTGAATGTACCCTATTCCCACAATTACAGGTTAGGCTAGATCTCACCTCAGGGCAGAGATGGGGAGGAGGGGAATGATGAAGTAGGACCACATTTTCATTGTTCGCTTCCTTCACAATTTCTCATTTCAGATCCCTGTCCAAGACAGTGAAGGGGGACACCAACACACCAGCCTCTGTGGAATGCAAAATATTATCACCATTAACAGAGGCTTCTCCTAAATAAAACATCTGGTTGTAGCAAGCGAAGCCATGGTGGAGTGTTGATACAAATTGCAACAGTAGTATATAAAGTAACTAAGCTATATGCACATCCAAAATCATCACTGTCATCATTATAGTCACCATTGCCACCATCAATCAATATGATAATAATAATGATCATCATCACTATCATCATCACCATCAATCATTACAATCACCTTTTATCACTGTCATTATCAATGTCATTATCAATGCCATTATCATAATCATCATGAGCCATCATCACCACCATCACTATCATCATCATCATCATCATGATTATCATTAAATACAACAATCACCATTATCACTATTCATCATAACCATAATCACCATCATCATGAAACAATTTTTATTACCCTATTTCCACAACCATATATGATGTGTAAAGGATAAAGGATTATAAGAAGGTTCAATTAATCATCACTGTCACACCTTCATTTACTTCTTTCAACCCTTTGACACTAAATACCAAAAATGCAAATTACCTAAACAATACAAAGAAATTTTAACATGGAACAAAACTAACAATACTTCAAAAAACATCAAAATATCAAAAGGACAAAGTATCTGGTGGTAGGTGGTGACAACCCTCATCCACTCAATGTAGTAATGCTTACTTCTTTCTACACATTTTCTATATCTGTCATCCTCTCTTGTTTCTCCACTTCTTGTCACTTTTTTGCACTTCAGGTGGCTCTTTATTGAGTGACAATTCTAATGGTTTTCTGTAATCCAGGAAACAGTTTTCAACACGGTGATTACCGTGTAACCAAATAATTGGGTAATGTGGAGCTTACTATGATGCTATGATGCCCGTTAAGTGAGTGGAGAGACAAATGCAACATCCATGCAAGTACCAAACCTCCATACTCTTTCAGTGCTGCTGTCCACCACAATGGAATAACTTTTCACTCCACAGGATGGCAGGTGCTTGCTTATGGTTCATGGATCTGCTCAGCCAGACAGACCAGACAACAACAACAACAACAACAAAGCATCAAAATTCCAAAACAATATCAAAGTACCTAATTCCCCCTCACAACCCCCCCCCCCCCAAAAAAAAAAAAAGGCAAAATACTATATTCAACAAAACACATACACAAAACAAACATCAAACTACCAAAACAAAGCTATCCTCACATCCATAACCATCAGTCACCAACATAACCACCATCAATCACCACCCTAATCACCACCACAATTGCTGTCAATATTATAATAATAATAATAATAATAATAATAATAACCATCAATCACTTTCAACACCATCTTTGTCACAACCTTCCTTAAGGAGGTGTGGGCCCCCTCCTTAGACAAGCTCCTAGTTTTGTTGTGTTTTTATACACCATTCTGAAAACTGTCAGGCTACAGAAAATGAGGGTCAACTGTTTTTGGACTTAAAGAAATTAAAGATTAAGGGCTGATGATCCACTGTTGTCGGAAGATGAACCGACTTCATGAGCAATAAACTCGTCTCAACTGTCTGCTTACAGTCAAATATTTTACAGAGTGATTAACTGCATTAATGAGCAACAGATCTTAAATTAATCAGACAAATTATCTTTACTGTCTGGTTACTGTAAAATACAGTATTTACCAGGAAGATGTACTAACTTATGTATAAAAAAATTACTATCTCAGCTGTCTGGTTAATGTAAAGTATTTTACATAAGTTTTCTGAGAAAGAAAAAATAAACAATTTCCTAGATATCCTTGTATTTTATGATGTTCCTCACCTGAAAGACAGGCAGCCCCTGTGTTTTTTCAGCAAGATAAGGCATCTCCTCACTGCCGATAAAAATGTGCACGTTTCTTGATAAAATAAAATAAAAAGGTCCCTTGTCGAACTGGTCAAGGTAGCTCAATGCCATGGTCGCCTCATTCCCTGGATATCGTCCCTATGTATTCCTGTTACTGGGGGCTAGGTAAAATAGTGTATGAAAAGATGGTAAATCATCATACAGTAAAGACACTCGACTGAAGAAATAAGTGGATTCTATCAAGTTATACATGCTTCACTACAGTTGGAATGGGATTTGCTACTGACTTTATATCCTACTGTACAAGGTAACAAAAGAGCACAGGTGGAAGTTTACTGACTTATAACTGTGTGTGACAAATACATGACAAAAATATCAGTTTCATACACTACAACACAACTGTTTAAATAGAGCATTTACAGCATGGAGAAAAAGAAAAAGAAAAAAAAAAAGCTACATAACCAGGTCAACAATTATGGATATCCTGTATTTTCTGAACTGGAGGAGTTAGATATAGTTACCATTAGCCCTTCTTTTCCTAAGGGATCTCCTAAAGTGAATAAATCATCTGGCTGCAACAAGAAAATATAAGATGCTATCATTCTCAAAGGGTTAATTGATTCACCTTTTCTCTGTCAAAACCAAGCACTGGAGCCATTAATCCTTTGCCTGCTAGAACCTTTTACTGTAATATTATTACCACCATATGATTTTACTCACCTCAGGAAGACTTCTTGCAGTGAAGGGGGTAATGAAGACTGTTTCCTTCTTAAGATGAATAAAATCATCTGCTAGTGGTGAGAATAAAACAAGAGTTTCACCCTTCAGCCCTATTCAGCTTATGAAACTCTCCGATACTGAAGAGCTTTATGAAGGGTATATCTACTCTCTTACAGTCTGAAATGTCTCTTCAGAGCTGAAAAAAGAAAAATCCAAATTAGCGACAAGCTGTCATCACAGTGAAATTTACAATTGGGCTTCTATGACTCTGATCCAACTGAATTAATCATCCAGTGTTATCCCAGATATAGCACAGTACACAATCCAATCTGAAATACTTGGGTCCAAAAACTTTATGGAAAATGAAATGTTTTGGAGTGAAGAATCACAACGATAAATACCAAAAAAAATTGGGTAAAAAATAACCTACAGTACCATGAATTGTAAATGCACAGGAATGCCTTTTATTAGTAATATATCATCTGTTGTTATATTATCCACAAATAAACTCTCTTCAAACACGCACTGATTGTCAGATGAAATAACATCCTCCTCCTGCCTGAAAAAATATTTAAGAAAGTGGAAGCTTTCAGAAAATGGATATTCAGATTTGGGAGGCTGTATTGTAATGTGCTGATGAAGCAACCATGAGGAAACCAAAACTATTTTCTCTTGGGCTCTTGTGACTCATCTCCAACTAAGTATAACACTCTGGTGTTAATTAAAAAATAAAATACTGTTTGTGGTAGGTGGTGGCGACCATCATCCACTCACTTGATGTAGTGCTGTCTAATTCCTTAGCTTTTATCATTCTTTTTCTGTGCCTGTCCTCCTCTCTTCCTATTTCTCCTGTCACTTCTTATTCCTTTTCTTTCCTTTACAGGTGGCTTTACATTGAGAGATAAACCAAATGGTTTCCTGTAAGCCAAGAAACCATTTACAACGCTGGGTGGTAACCATTTAACCAAACCATACGTGCTCCCTACGTGTCAACAAGTGGGTTGGTGTCCCTCCCTGTAAAACAACTAACTCAGTGTCAAATGGCCACCCTTTACGGGATTATGGAGTCTGGCAATAGATAGATAGATAGACTAGAGTTGAAGCAACCATGTGGGGATTTACAGAAAGTTATAAGAGGGGGAAAAAAATGATGATGATACCGACATTTAATTTTTTGACATGAGAAAATCAGAATGTATCTTTACAAAGCATCCTGTGACAATTATTAAATTTCACTTTAACCTTCTGAGTACAATGGATTTATTTATTTTCTCCTGGCTACCTGCAGACAATTGTCTTCACCTTATGTGAGACTTTTTGAACTGGATGAGGTATAGACTTTTATCACAGTAATTTTATTCCCTTTATGACAATGGGCCACTTTAAAGATGAAGTTCTAGGTGGTGGCAACCATCATCTACTCACTCAATGCAGTGCTGCTTGCTTCTTCATTCACCTTTATCATTCCATTTGTGTGTGTGTTTTAATCTCTTCCTACTTCTCTCTTTTTTTCCAGTTTCTTTTTATTACTCTTCTTTCCATTTCAAGTGTTTCTAGACTGACCGAGTCTAACTGTTTCCTGTAACCCAAGAAACCATTTACAACACTGGATGGTAACCATATAACAAATCACAGGGTGAGGAGGAGCCTACTACAGTGCTCCTGTAAACCAAATGGAGAGATGCAAATGCAGTATTCACCCAGGAGTTCAATAAATCTCTTGTAATCAAAATAAAACTACTGGTAAGAGCAGCAAGAATAATCATTGGACTGATGGGGTTAACTTCTTTTTTGAGTAGGTATAGTAATATGTAAATGATAATTATATCAACAAGGCTTAAGAACAATGTAAATATAAATGCCAAGAATGAGAAAATTGCAGAAATTCATCTTCCTATTACTTTCAACTCTACAGTATAGCAAATGGCAAAACTAAGAAATCTCCATACTACAACTAAAAGATTAAATTCAGGGGAATGATAAGCAAGGAATTACAATTTTGGCCATGTTGAAAAACAAAAATTTCGAAAGCCAATTTCCCAAATCAGGCATCATCATCCTGATACAATGCTTATATAATACAGTACTTGCAAAACTAAGATAATTTGATGACAATGATAAAAGTTCATCTGCATGCAACCAGAGTCACCTGAACAGCAGATGTACTTAGCCTCGAAGTGGTCAGTGGTACAGGGGATGCCAAAGAAGTCATGACTGTCAGTGGTGATCAGAGAATGCTTAAGAAACCTTGAATGTCATCAGTGAAGGATGGCTTTATGGTCCACATCCTCACAACACAGTGCAACCAGTTGATTCACTACAGCATCAGCAAAAAATCCTGTATGGGGAAAGGAAACTTTCAACTCCACTCCATACCACACATGAAGTATGAAATAATAAAAAAATATAGATACATTTACAGTAAGGGATCTGGCACCCCATTACTTTACAGTGATGTTTTCCTGATTAGCTTTCTTATTTCTGTAAGAATTTAATTCAAACAAAGAGCAGTTTGCTTGTCAGTATCGTTAATATGCAATGGCTCTGGAAATTTATTTGGACAAAAAATTTGTATTAAAAAAAGTTTAAATTTGGAAATGGAAATGAATGACTTGAAAGAATATATACGATCTGGGGGGGGGGGGGGGAATGTTTTGTGGGTCAATTTTCTAAACAGCTAAAAGTTTTTCTTAATAATCAAAGCCCATCAAGATATAACCGAGATGTGGCATTTTTTTTCAATTATTTTTTTCTTAACATGCCAGTTAATGATAACATACATTGTTGTAATAACTCAAGCCTATCTGTCACAGCAACTTGAGGAGATGGAAGGAGCACTTTGAGGATTTGTTGAATGTAGAGAGTGAGAGCAGTGTGAGTATAAGTGGTTGGGGACTGGCTGGGAGAAGAAGAGATGAGAGGAGGGAGGAAGAGATCAGTAGGTCGGAAGTAGTGGAAGCGATGAAGAAGATTAAGCTGGGAAAGGCCCCAGGAATTGATGGAGTGTGTGGTGAAATGCTTAGGTATGGGGGTGAGATTGTTGTGGAGTGGATATGGAAGTTGTGTAGATTGGCTTGGGAAGAGGGAAGGGTTCCAGAGGACTGGAAATCAGGTATAATTGTTCCTCTGTACAAAGGAAAAGGGGAGAGAGAAGTATGTGGTAACCATAGGGGTATTTGCCTTCTTAGTGTGACTGGTAAAATATATGGTAGAATACTAATTGATAGGGTTAGGCATATGACAGAGGAGTTAGTTGGAGAAGAACAGGGGGGATTTAGGAAGGGAAAAGGGTGTGTAGATCAGATATTTGTTCTAAGATGTTTAGTGGAGAAGTATCTAGAGAAGGGAAGGAAAGTGTACGCAGCCTTCATGGGCTTGGAGAAAGCTTATGACAGAATAGACAGGAAAGGTATGTGGAAGGTATTAAGAATATATGGAGTGGAGGGGAAATTGTTGAGTGCTGTGAAGAGTATGTACGAGGGAGCTAGGGCTACGGTGCGAGTGGATGGTGAGCTGAGTGAGTTCTTTGATCTCAATGTGGGACTGAAACAGGGGTGTGTAATGTCTCCATGGCTGTTTAATATATATATGGATGGGGTTGTAAAGGAGGTACAAGGTAGGGCAGTGGATGTGGGGGTGGCCCTAATGAATGAGGGTGAGATTTGGAAGCTTCCGGTGTTGCTGTTTGCTGATGATACAGTATTGTTGAGTGAAGATGAATGGGAGTTGCAAGGTTTGGTGAATGAATTTGGGACAGTGTGTAGGAGGAGGAAGCTGAAAGTTAATGTAAACAAAAGTAAAGTTATGGTGTTTGAGAGGAATGAAGTCACAGAGTGTGCAGTGAGGTTGGATGGTGAGGATATGGAGAATGTGAGTGCATTCAAGTACTTGGGTAGTGTGATGAGTAAGGATGGAACTTTGGGGGATGAAGTACGTGAAAGGGTACAGCAGGGAAGGAAGGTTGTTGGCACACTGAAAGCAGTGATGAGAAATAGGGAGGTGAGTATGGAAGTTAAGAAGTCACTGAATGATGGTATTGTGATCCCTACCCTGACGTATGGAAGCGAGGCGTGGACCTTGCAAGAGGGGAACAAGTCAAGAGTGAGAGCAGTGGAAATGAGTTACTTGAGAGGAGCATGTGGAGTGACGTGGAGGGACAGGTTGACGAATGAAGAAGTGAAGGAACGTTGTGGGGTAGATGTGGATGTGGTTGAAAAGATTAGGAGAAATACACTGAGGTGGTTTGGACATGTGGAGAGGATGGAGAATGAAAGACTGACTAAGAGGGTGTATGTAGGTGAGGTGGAGGGAGGGAGAGGGAGGGGTAGACCGAGGATGAGGTGGAGGGATGGAGTTGAGAGGTATATGAGGGAGGGGGGGGTGAGTTGGGGGGAGGGGAGTCAAATGGTGGGTGACAGAGTGACTTGGAGGCGTTTTGTCTGCGGCCACCCTTTGTGGGATTAGGGCGTCGGGCTATAGATAGATAGATAGAACTTTAAATTGTGCATGCTGTCAATACTACCATAAATGTAGCCTATGTATGACCCCTACTTCAAATATACTGTACAGGAAGCCCACCACATACATAGTCAAAGTGCTAAATTAGCCTTCTACTGTAAGTATGCAAAACCCAGACAACAGAGCCCTTTAACCAATAAAGTAATAATAAAGCTACTCAACTAAATCCCCAGCCAGACCCCTACATGCCAGTTAAAATCTTGTTTTTTTTTTCTTCCCCCTAACTCCATTACACACATGGATCCTAAGGGCACAACATACTGTACAGAGGCAATTCTGGAATAAGACAGGGACATTAAAGTACCAGTAGTTTAAAGCAATAAAAGAGCTCCGCAAAAATTCATCTTGAGAGATAATGACTGCTGGCTTGTTGAAGAGGGGTGGGGGGGATCTGAGTCAGAGGAGATGAAGCTGGGACTTGCCTCCAACTCCTCTGCAAGAATGTTAGGTTATGCCCATACTCTCCTCATTTTCAGGTTATGCCCTTACTCTCCTCATTTTCATCTCAAGAGGCTATGGCTGGTGCACATGGGTCATCGGGTGTGCCTTCTGTACTTAAGAGAGAGAAACCTTGCCCTAGACAGGGCATCAACCATAAAAAAAAAATAAAAAAAAATGGTGTTCAATTATTGCGTATCGAGCCACAAGATACGTTGAGAGTTCTTTTGAAGTTATGAGGTAATTTGGAATAATGAATAAAATCACAGGGACATTTTTGATAAAGTATTACAGATCACTAAAGCTGTATGCATCCTATGGTACATTACAGCATTACTGACAGAGGAGTAAGTGCAAAGTGCTTCCCAAAAGTGATGTGGGAGAAAATCCTGGTACATTCAAGTCTTCTTGTACAACTGATTGCTGTGTGATAAATCACTGCAATAATTCCAAGTTATACCCTTTTTCGGAACTGCGAAGGAAAATTCGTTGTGATTTCGCTAGAACAACAACTATGACGGATGTCTCCAAGAAAATTATGAGGATGTGGTGACACATGCAAGCCAAATGTCTGTTGTCCGAGCCAACATGGCCACCCAGTGTTATGAAAACTGACATCCAGGAAGATATACATCAGCAGGGAAGAATTATGTGCACCAGGGTTCAAGGCAGTGAAGGGCTGCCTCACCCTCCTCCTCAGTGTGAATGCAGAGGGGGGGCCGGAAGGTCAAGTTGCTCCTGGCGTACCACTGCAAGAACCCTCAGGCATTGGCAGGGTTCATATAGAACCTTGGGGTTATTTGGAAGGGTAACCCCAGGGCCCGGCTGGCCTCCGCACTCTGCCACTTGTAAATAGCAGGATACCTGTCCCACTGCCTGCATGACTATGCCTGCAGAACTAACCTTGCAAACCAATTCCTCCTGCTGGTTAACAATGGCCCGAGCTACCCCGAGGGCACGAAAGAATGAGTGGATATTATCAAAGTGGTGCACCTGCCCCTCAACACAATGATGCTGCCCTAGCTAACGGATCAGGGTGTTGCTACAGCCTTGAAGGCATACTACCTCCGCTGCACCATGGAGCATAAGGTGAGGGCAAGTGACTCTGGGAAGAGCCACATGGTGCAGCAGTTTTGGAGCAAGTACATCAAGCATGCCATCGACAATATAACGGTGAAGTGGAAGGTGCGGCTGCTACGCACAATGAACACAATCTGGTACAAAATGTGGCCAGAGTGTGTATACTCCTTCACAGGGTTCCCAGCAGTGGAGAACATCCAGAGGCATCCTAGATCTCTTAGCTCTCACATAAAGTGGGAACTGAGGAGGTCAATGTAGAAGTTATGAAAGAGGTCCTGGACGGCCACACAGAGCAGATGTCCACAGAGGAACTCACCGAGCTAAGGGGATGGGTTGCAGGGACATAGAAAGGTGGCGAGGATAAGCACCTTCATGTTCTTGATATAAAAACCTTAAAGGAGTTCCTTGCGATAATGGACATGGGCATTCATTCATTCAGGACAAGGACCTGAACCTGGCAAGCAGTGACGCATCAACACAAGACACTGAACATATGGAGTACAAGGAGCTTGTATCAAGTTAGAAAAAGGCAGCATGGCAGAGCACCATCACCACCTTCTCCCATGCCAGCAGCTCCAAGGAAAAGCAAAGGCCATTAACACGTGGTGTGCAAATGCAACGTCCTGCATCACCTGCCTCTGTCTTGTCTGTCTCATCTTCATCACTGTCTGGAAAACTTGTACAACACACAGTCATACCTTCCATCAGTCTCACTGCATCGTTCTCCATCAGCCTTGGCATATCACTTCCTTGACCACACTGCATCACTCTCCCTATCTTTCTTTACCTCCTCCTGAGGATCTGGAGTGATGATCCAGGCCAGGCCCTCCAGCTATCCCCCATTATCTTGGGAAACCTTTGGAGACTACTCTGACTTGTGAAGGACAAGCTTCACATAGGTAGCAGAGGCTTTTTTGGTGATTTTAGTGTTCATAGTCAAGGCACCGTCTCTATCCCCACTGAACCCATGCTACATCGACCTAACTATACAATAAATCGTTATGTGATAGGTTTTCACTTGTTGCAACCCTGTCATATAACAAGCTGTGACTATTTTGCTTTTTCTTTTCTTTTTTTCTACTCAGGAAAGTGTTGCACAAGCATGGCAAAAAAAAATAAACAAACATGTCAGAGTACTTTTGTTCACATGAAGGCTTAGTGCCTAGACAAAATCATATAACTTTAGCTTAAATACCCACAGCTAGTGCTATGCAGTACACCAATAATTTTATTGGTGCAATTTCAGACAAAATATGTCTCACAATAACTACTGGCACATTTTAAATTTTGATTTGTACTGTTTAGCTCATTTGCTATAAAAAAAAAAAAAAAGTCACTTGCTTATTATGTGCATGCATACCACAAAATAAACTGACCAGACACACCTATTTCTTCCCCTCAATCCTCTTCCACTGCTGTGTAACAAATGCTCTGTCATTGTGCATCATATGGGATGCATCTGAGATGCACCCCATGCTGGTGATGTTAAAGAAATCACAATATTACGCTGCTCTATCAATCCTACTTGTGCAGATTCAAGAGAGAAAACTTAACCGTCAACTTTTTTCCCCATGAACCCATGAGAAAACTTGCTGCTACCCACTCACAACCAATGGCAGTGCGGCCACACGTACATGTTAGTTACTTAAAATCTCCCATCTCAACCCACTCTCACTCGCCCTCATTTGTCCACTCAGTCCTGATGTTTCCTAACTTGGTGCTCCTAGGTACTGTATCATGTTATTTTTCCTGAATTTGGGCATCATGAATTATACAATATTTAGGTTACAAGAGGATGAGAAAAAGGCAGAGTATAAGAGAGAAGTGGAGGAACGATTGGGCAAATATGAATTGGAGCAGATGGGAGACGTGGAAGGTGTGTGTAGAATATTTACAGAAGAAATATGTGCAGCATGTGATGTGGTGTGTGGAAGGAAGAGAAGACGGAGGGGGGTGCATGGAACAGCGTGGTGGACTGAAGAGGTGAAATAGGCTGTGGCACAAAAGAAGAAAGCATACAATGAATGGATGAGGAATAGGGGCGTGGAAGAGGTTGAGAGGCGGAAGAGAGAGTTATATGTAGAAAGAAAGAAAGAGGTGAAAAGATTAGTAAGAGAGAGTAAGAAGAGAGTGGATGAGGAATTTGGAAGGAATTTGAGTGTAAAATGGAGGGACTGTAAGAAAATGTTCTGGAGAGAGGTGAAAAGAGTAAGACAGGGTGGAAGTGAAGTTAGCAGGGGAGTGAAAGATAAAAATGGTAGATTGCTAGTGGAGAAGGGAGAAAAAGTGAGCAGATGGAGAGAACACTTTAAGGAATTGTTGAACGTGGAGGATGGAAGTAATGCGAGTATAAGTGGCTGGGGAATGGCTGGGAGAAGGAGGGAGGTGAGAAGACAGGAAGAAATCAGTAGGATAGAAGTTGTGGAAGCAATGAAGAAAGTTAAATCAGGGAAAGCCCCAGGAATTGATGGAGTGTGTGGTGAAATGCTGAAGCATGGGGGAGAGATAGTAGTAGAATGGATGTGGAAGATGTGCAGATTGGCCTGGGAGGAAGGTAGAGTCCCGGAGGATTGGAAGTCAGGTATAATTATTCCCTTGTACAAAGGAAAAGGGGAAAAAGAAGTGTGTGGTAATCATAGGGGCATTTGTCTTCTTAGTATAATAGGAAAAGTGTATGGTAGGATACTTATTGACAGAGTTAGAGAAAGAACAGAGGAATTAGTTGGAGAAGAACAGGGAGGCTTTAGGAAGGGAAAAGGTTGTGTAGATCAGATATTCATTCTCAGATCTTTAGTGGAAAAGTTTCTAGAGAAGGGAAAGAAGTTGTATGCGGCTTTCATGGATTTGGAGAAAGCATATGACAGGGTGGATAGACTAGGATTGTGGAAAGTGTTAAGAATATATGGAGTAGATGGGAAGTTGTTGAATGCTGTGAAGAGTATGTACGATGGTGCGAAGGCTGCAATGCGTGTGGATGGTGAACTAAGTGAATTTTTCTCTTTGAAAGTTGGGTTGAAACAGGGATGTGTCATGTCTCCATGGTTGTTCAATCTGTACATGGATGGGGTAATAAAAGAGGTACAAGGTAGGGTAGTGGATGTTGGAGTGGCCCTGGTGAGAGAGGATAGTGTTTGGAAACTCCCTGTGCTGTTGTTTGCAGATGATACTGTGTTGTTGAGTGAAGACGAAGGGGAGCTGCAAGGCTTGGTGGATGAGTTTGGGAGTGTGTGTAAGAAACGGAATCTAAAGGTGAATGTAGGGAAGAGTAAAGTGATGGTCTTTGAGAGAGGTGAAGTCAGTGAATGTACAGCGAGGTTGGATGGTGAGGAATTGGAAAATGTGAGTACGTTTAAGTACTTGGGTAGTGTGATGAGTAAGGATGGAGGTTTGGAGGGTGAAGTGCTTGAAAGGGTACAGCAGGGAAGAAAGGTTGCTGGTTCTTTGAAAGCAGTGATAAGAAACAGGGAAGTGAGCATGGAAGTGAAAAAGTTACTACATGACAGTATTGTGATACCAACTCTAACGTACGGAAGTGAAGCTTGGACGTTGTTGGAAGGACACAAGTCAAGAGTGAGAGCATTGGAAATGAGTTATTTAAGAGGAGCCTGTGGAGTCACATGGAGAGACAGGCTGACGAATGAGGATATAAAGGAGCGTTGTGGTGTTGATGTGGATGTGATAGGAAGCGTTATGAGGAACATACTGAGGTGGTTTGGCCATGTGGAGAGGATGGAGGGTGAAAGACTGACGAAGAGAGTGTGTGTGAGTGAGGTGGAGGGGGAAAGAGGGAGGGGGAGGCCGAGGATGAGATGGAGGGATGGGGTGGAGAGGTATATGAGAGAGGGGGGTGTGAGTTGGGAGCAGGGGAGTGAAATGGCGGGGGACAGGGCGACTTGGAGGCGATTTGTTTGTGGTCACCCCAAACGGGACTGAGGCGTCTGGCAATAGATAGATAGATAGATAGTAACAAATGCTATCTATCTATCTATTGCCAGACACCATAATCTGCTAATACAATTATATATAATTTCGTAAAGTTTTCATCATCTGTTAATGGGAGTTCTGCAGTTTGTCCAAAATTTAATTCAAAAGCCTACGTGTGTGTGAAAATGTAAACTGACACTACCACCAATGATGATTTTATGGATCCCTAACTTGCAAAGAATATTTTCTGTGGACAAGTCTGAAGCATCTGGCGGAGTCACAGAAGCTGACGTAACCTGCTTTACCTTATCTTAGTCATCTTCAAGGCAGTATTGGCCAGCTAGATGTTTGCAATGGCTCTCCAGCTTTCTTGGAAATTCTTGGTATATTTCAGAATCATACGAGGCACAGAACAGCTGAAAGAAAAGCAACGGAAACGTGAGGGAACTCGCACAAACATTACACACTTCTCCTTGTACGTTTAAAGGGCCAGGCCGATGACAACAAACTCGCAGGTTTAAAGGGCCTGGCCGATGACAACAAATATGCGGTTTAAAGGGCCAGGCCGATGACGACAAACCTGTTAGAAAACTGCCAATATTGGGGTAACATAAGTAATCTCTACTAGGCACCATCTTGCTGTAAATTTATCATACGGTGAACCACAGTAACCCTCATAACACATTTTTATTCCTTTATGGATATTACTGTAAAAAGGAACGTAATAATGCATGCAAACAGAAGAAATAAAAACCCCGAGTTTGTATTAGGTTACCGTTTTGAATGTTTGGATTGAGTCCCGGGCCCATACGATCCTTAGGCTATAGGAAAAAAAAAAAAATATCCCTTTAGTACGAGGACGTTCTTATTTCATTCTTGTAACTTCCAGACCACCATAATCAGTATGGAGAGACCTTGAGTAGTGAGGGCTTTTACGCGATGTCCATTAACCTTTTCAGGACGATGTGCACGTGACCAATATATTTTCACTTGCAAAGGTGACATGATGAGATAGATTGATTTAAGAAAACTGTTAAGAGTGTTTTCAGTAGTCAGTTTACTGAATATTATGTAACCTTTCCAGTAAGATGACAGTTTATTCCTGCTGCCGTCAGAGGATTTTCCACAATCACGGCATGATCTGTAGTTGTGAAGCGGTAAATAAATCTATAAATAAATAACAGCTACAGTTCCAAAAACCTCTCCTAAGCTCATCTGCAACGTGAACCCTCCTCCTGCAAGCAGTCCATCATACTCTTCTGGGGGGACGGGAGAAGCTGAGGGACGTTTGTATAAGCAGGCAGTTGAGGCGCCTGGTTATACTGATGGTACAATTTAAAGGCATTTTCCAGCACCGTGAACCACGATGAACTACGATCAATAGGCTATCATCATCATCATCATCACTACCAATACAAATACCTCTACAATCACCACCATCGTCATCATAATAATCACTGTCATCATCATTATTGTCATCATCATTATTACCACCATCACCACCACTGTCACCAACAAGGGGTTGGAAGGGAAGAAGGAGAGGAAGGTTGGAGATAGATGAGCGGGAGATAGAGGAACGGAGAAGAGGATTAAAAAAAAAGGGGGGGGGATTAGAAATGGAAAGAGGGGGGGGATTAGAAATGGAAAGAGGGGGAGGGGACGGGGGAGGGGTGGCAAAGGGTGTGAGAGATGGTAGGAGGACAGGAAGGGAGGAGGGGGGGGAAGGGGAAGGAGGAGGCTGGAAGGAGAGTGATGAGGAATATAGGAAGCTGAAGAAGAAGGAGGGAAAGATAAGATGAGAGGAGACATAAAATGCAGAATGTAAGAAAGGTAGAGGAGTGAGACAGGTGAAGGAGAGGAGAGTGGAAGAAAGAGAGGAGAGTGGAAGAAAGAGAGGAGAGTGGAAAAACGGGAAACGAGAGTGGAAGAAGGAGAAAGGACAGTGGAAGAAGAAAGGAGCGAGGAGATGGAGATGGGGAGAGAAAAAGATGGAGATGAGGAGAGTGGAAGAACGGGGAAGGTAGAAATAGGGTAGGATAGGGTGCAATAAGGGAGGACGAGGGAGAGATGAAGGAGGTGGAGGGTGTAATGAAGAGCAGTGAAAGGGAGATGGGAGAGGGCAAAATATTGGAATTCACCTACACACACAACGAACGGACACAAAGTAATAAGCTCATAACTGAATATAAAACATTCTAAGCTCTTTTTGTAAGTATGCATCCGTCGCAAATATATTTGTCCTTTTGTCCTGAGTAAATACGGAGTTGGGGAAGATTATCCAGTTAATCTCTCCATCTTTTACTGCATCTTCGTTAAAATGCACTAATTCTAACCTAACCTAAATTAACCTACCCTGACCTAACCTAATTTTAACGTTGATGCGATAATAGACGGAGGTAGGAACTGGGCAACCCCTCTCTCCTTATTTACTATACTTGAAAGGGCATTTGCGACGGGTGCATAGAACCGATATATATTCCGTAAAAGTGCAAAAACTGAATGGTGATTATATTTTCTGTCTCCGGTGGTTGGGTGTAATTCAGAGAGAGAGGGAGGGAGGGAGGGAGGGAGGAAGGGGGAGAGAGAGAGAGAGAGAGAGAGAGAGAGAGAGAGAGAGAGAGGGGGGGAGAAAGAGTGGGCGGGGGAAGGAGGGGGAAGGGGGAGTAAGCAGGAGGGGTGGAGGTGGGAAGGTGAGAGGAAGTGGGGAGGGGGAGGAGGGGGAGGGGACGGGAGAGGAGGGGAAGGGGACGGGAGAGGAGGGGAAGGGGACGGGAGAGGAGGGGAAGGGGACGGGAGAGGAGGGGGAGGGGACGGGGGAGGGGACGGGAGAGGAGGGGGAGGGGACGGGGGAGGGGACGGGAGAGGAGGGGGAGGGGACGGGAAAGGAGGGGAGGGAAAGGGGGAGGAACGAGGGTGAGAGGAAGGTAAGTGGGGAAAGGGAGGAAAATGGGAAGGAGACAGATGAAAGGGCGGAGGAGGGAGGAGAGAAAATGACGGGAGGGACGGAGTGACAGGCAGGTAAAAAGGAACAGGTGGGAGGGAAATAAAAGGTGGATGGGGGAGGGGATTGGAAAAAAAAAAATGGGATGAGGACGTGGGAAGGAAAGAGGAGGGGTAGGGCGAAGGGGAGAGAATGGGGAGGGGGTGATGAGAAAAGGAAGAAGTGGCAGAGTTAAAAGAATTATCAGTATTATTCAGGCAGTTCTTAGAGATGAAAATTAAAGGTAAAATTAGACATTACAAAAATACAGTATACTATCTAGCGTCATTTGTAAAACTGTACCCTTGTTGACAGACTTCGTAACACTTTTTTCTAAGCGATTTATTTGTGTATTGTACCTTCACATAGTCGTACAAGTTTACATTCTTTCATATGTAATTTGCATTTAACATTCAAGAACGTTAAGAAATACTAGACAAAATAAATCGCTGAGGAAAACGTGTTCTGAAATATGCGGTCAATAAGAATACAGCCCATACTTGCCTTAGAAGAGTAGGAGGAGTTAACCCTACACACGTGACCCCCTCTCCCCCCATCTCTCCTCCCACCCCTTTACCACCACTTCATGCCGGTATTTTATGGGCAGACGGTGATTTCCCTAACTATTTCACCTTACACCCACCGTAGCAGGACACAGTTCTTCCCAAAATACATCACAACGTCCATTAGTATAAGTATTCTCCTACTGATGTTACAAAACGAGTGTATTCAGAACCGGGTGTGATGTGGCAGGGTGCGAGGAAATGAGAGGCAGTGTCGACTCGCTTTAACATCAGTTACTAGTACTGCCTTTTCTTTCCCATCCATGAAACTCACTAACATCGTTCCAGTACAATTACAGGGACCTATCAATGGATTACTGACCTAAAGCCCCATTTCTTACCGTATCTGTAGGGCGTCAGGCTCCGGGAAACACTATCACAGCCTACCACTACCACAGCACGTCTGTCTCTGGCTCCCCACGCGGGACGAGCCGAACCGAGAAACTTAAGAGCATCACGCAGCGTCAGTCGCCACCATAATCTGTTAGACTTCTTGACGCATATATAATTAACAGCATTTGAAATCAATACATAAAATAATCTAAAACTCCCTTGGTGCTTTGAAATAGTAGGCAATCTGGTTTCGTATATGTGAGAGAAACCTTGAACTTCCACATAATCGGTCCCAGCACTGAGTTCACCAGATTCGAAGCATGGTGAACGAAACGCGCTACGAACAGTGTCTCGGGGGCAGGGATGGCGCTTCCGTTCATCACATCGACGCGCTCATTTTCCTACTCTGTTTACCTCAATTTCAATTTCTTTCTTTACTTCTCCATCAACGAACTGTATTTAATTATTTTTTTACTTATACACCAACAGACTCGATATGATTCCCCCGGCTACCCTCCACTAGTCGTCGAAGCTTATAAATTTTCTCTCAGACCCAGAAATTAAACAACTCTTTTAACATCACTATAGCCTTACCTACCCACCTACCTTTCTATCCACTCTCCCTCACCGCATTCCATCACCACAAGTACCCAGGGATCGAGTAGATGGGTGTCAGGGAGGCTCCTAAGTCAACATAGGAACAAGTTTGCTTATTTCGTTTTTAAGGAACGAAAGAAAACAAGAACAGAAGACGTACGAATCTAGAACATTCTGAATTCATGTAAATGTGCGATTTAATAGTTCACCCTTTTTTCTCTTTTCCGTTTTCCTTTCTCCTTTTTTTGGGGGGGAGGAGGTTCGAATTCCAGAAAGAAGGAAAAGTATGAGGAGTATTATGTAGGAGTGTGGAGTGTGGTGAGAGCTGTTGCTGAGTAGGGATGAAATGTATGGAGGTCCGTCTGTTGAAGTCACCCCTTACAGGTTACGGAGTTAGGCTATAGTGTTATTCTCAAAGCAGTAAAATGATTAGAGAGAGAGATTGTTGGTGTGTGTGTGTGTGTGTGTGTGTGTGTGTGTGTGTGTGTGTGTGTGTGTGTGTGTGTAAAGAAAAAACTGTGTGTGTGTGTGTGTGTGTGTGTGTGTGTGTGTGTGTGTGTGTGTGTGTGTGTGTGTGTGTGTGTGTGTGTGTGTGTGTGTGTGTGTGTGTGTGTGTGTGTGTGTGTGTGTGTGTGTGTGTGTGTGTGTGCGTGCGTGCGTGGGTGTGTGTGTGTGTGTGTACAATCCAGGTTTTGCAATCACGTTTCAGTTTTCCTTGCACCAGGCATGGCACTCATTATTTATATGTACCTAAAACATAGTGTGTGTGTGTGTGTGTGTGTGGTGTTAGCAGGATATATAGGCATGTATTTCTGTCTGTGTATGTGTTTATGCTAGTATGCGTGAGTGTGGGTTTGTGTATTTATGTATATACGTGCGTCTGTTTTCTCACCATCACCTACTGATTTAAATTATATTAGAAAAGACTTTTGGAAATAAAAGTACTATAATCAACCTTTTTTTACTCAGTTTACTGCGAAAATTTTTCCAAAAGTTGAATAAAGTCACATAGTATTAAAGAATATAAAAAAAAAACACTATTATAGTAAAAAGTGAGAGAGAGAGAGAGAAACTATATGTGTTTTTTTTTATGCGTTAAAATTACTGGCAACCTTCACCCAATTATTCTTTAATACCAGCTGGGATTTGTGCACCAGCCACCTCCCCAGCTCTCTCTCTCTCTCTCTCTCTCTCTCTCTCTCTCTCTCTCTTTACGTTATTACCTACATATCAATCAGTTCATCCAGCCATTATTTCTCTTCTCTCTCTGTCGAAAGAGAGAGAGGGAGAGAGAGAGAGAGAGAGAGAGAGAGAGAGAGAAAGAGAGAAAACAATTGACTCCACCAGGGAACGTCTTACCTTATAAATGATTCAGACCTTGCTCCTTTCCCCCCCCCTCCCTTATCAGCCCCAGTGACCTCTATCCAACACGTGTCACAGAGAGGGGAGGGGGAGGGGGGAAGAGGGAAGGGGGAGGGGGAGGGGAGGGGAGGGCAGGGGAGGGGAAAAATATGGGGTGTATTGATGAGCAAGGGGACAGAAAAGTTTGAAAGTGGTTGGAATGGGAGTGTGTGTGGGAATATTGGTGAGGGGAGGAGAAAGAAATAAAGGGTGAAGAGAAGGGAGGTATGAGGAGGAAAAGAGAGGGGGGGATGGCAGCTGTGAGGGGAGGGAAGACTAAGGGTATTGGGGAGGGGGGAGGGGGATAGGAGTGGGGGGCAAGGAGAGAGATGGGGAGCTAAGTGAAGCTGGGGGAATGAGGGGGAGACTGGAGAGGAGGGGGAGGAATAGTGTGGAAATGAATAAGATGAAGAATATGAAAGGGGAGGAGTGGGGAATGATTGAGTCTAGGGTGAATGACGGGGGAAGGAGGGGGACAGGGAGTGGGATGGGGAAGGGCGAGAAATAGGGAGTGATGAGTGGGGAATACAGTGTAGCGAGGGGAGAGGCGAGGCTGAGGGATATGGATGTGGAGAGGGAGGCTGGGGTGAATGTGGGAGAGGGGAATGGGGACAGCGGGTGGGGGATGAGGCCAAGGGGAGGGAGGGAGGGATCTGGGGGAGGGAGGGAATGAAAGGGGGAAGGGGGAAGAGAGGGGAGTGGGTGAGGATGAGAAAGGTGAAGGTATATGTAGGTAGGGAAGGGAAGGGAAGGGGTAGGGAGTCAAGGATGAGGAATTCTTGAGTGGGATAGAAAGGGGAGGAGTGAGGTGATGAGGAAAAGGGGGAGAGAGAGGGGAATGATAGGGAATTGAGGGAATGGGTGAGGGGATTATGGGGGGGTAAGGGAATGGGAGAGAAGGAGGAGGAGAAGGATGGGCTGGGGGTGGGGGATAGAGGAATGTAGGGGTGAGAGTGGGTTATGAAAGCCTGAAAAGAGAATGAAGAATTGATAGGTAAGAGCGTGAAGGGATAGACTGGGGATGGAATGGGTGAGGGGTGGGACTGGGAGGAGTAGAGGGATTGGGAGGGGTAGGGGAGGGACTGGTAGGAGAGGAGGGTGAGACAGGGACCTCTGATATATTACATTCCCGTGAGAATTACCATTATCAAATTTTCAGTTATATTCTGATTTTTATACGTGAAATAAAGACACCATAGACGAAATTTCGTCATTTTTACTCTTACGACCCCAAATTGGCACCTCTCCACCATGAATGCGAGCTGTAACAATAGAAAAACACTAGAATATGATGCTAGTCACGAGGAAGTGTTACGGAAACGACGTGGAGCCGCAGTACTGCCTTTTTCTGCCAATGAGCTACGTGAAAGAAGCAACAGAAGGACGAAAATCTGGACCAAGTTAGTGTGAAAGGAGTTTAGTCAAGAAAAAATAAATTCCAGTCACGTGTTTTCATCCTCCTTCTCCCCGCCTATTTTAAAATATTTCTACATAGCTCTGAATTTCGTTACCACCATCATCCACTCACTTGATGTAGCGCTGCCTACTTCTTCCTTAGCCTTTATCATTCTTTTTCTGTGCCTGCCCTCCTCTCTTCCTACTTCTCCCATCTTTCCTGTCACTTTTTACTGCCTTTCTTTCCTTTACAGGTAGCTTTACATTGAGTGACAAGCCAAATGGTTTCCTGTAAGCCAAGAAACCATTTACAACGCTGGGTGGTAACCATATAACCAAACCATACATGCTTCCTACATGTCAACAAGTGGGTTGGTGGAGGGTTAGTGTCCCTCTCCGTAAAACAAATAACTCAAAGTCAAATGGCCACCCCTTACGGGATTATGGCGTCTGGCAATAGATAGATAGATTTTCTCCTTCCATAAAGCAATTGATACCTCCCAGTGCTATCATTACACATTATTCAGTATTGACGGATCGTTCATTTGTACCCAAGTGGCGGTATGAGAATATGGCACGATTTTTATTTTTTTGCATGGAAAGACTGCTGGATCCGTTTTTGTTGAGAGAGAGAGGAGAGAGAGAGAGAAAGAGAGAGAGACGTATGAGGCTATTACAAGCCATCATTTTATTAATATCGTCCATTCGTGCTGTCAAGGTGGCGTTATTCAGCTGTCACCGCCTCTGATATACAGCTTCTACCACAATCACCATCACAATCATAACCACAATCACTACCACAATTAATAAAAACCCTCCCCTGGACATATACTGATATAGGTATTTTATGATCACAAGATTATTTTTAAGCTGAAAGAGGTCCTACCACAACTGCTACCACAAATCACCACCACAATCAACCACAGTTCCTACCACGATCTTTCGCTGATGTGATGGTGGTGGTGGTGGTGGTGGTGGTGGTGTGTCACTGTCGGGTCGGTGTGGCAAGCAGGGTCAGCAGTACAATATTTATAATTCTGGTGTCGAAAAGTACTACATGAATTCCTGAACTGATCACTGACACCCCCACTACCATCACTACTTCTGCTACTACTACTACTACCACCAGTATATACTACCACTGCCACTACCCTCCTATTACTACCAACACTACCAGTATCATAGTCAACGCCACTACCACCACCACTACTACTATCATTACTATCACTGCCATTACTACTGTTACTTCCACCACCACTACTGCTACCACCACGACTACCACCACTGCTACCACCAATACCACTGCTACCACAACTACCCTACCAGCAACAAAATCACCACAGACATTGACACTACCAATATCCTGTCATTACCACGATTACTACCACTATTACTTCCCTGACACACACACACACACACACACACACACACACACACACACACACACACACACACACACACACACACACACACACACACACACACACACACATATTTCACAGTCACAGTCCACACTGGCACATCTCTCTCTCTCTCTCTCTCTCACACACACACACACACACACACACACACACACACACACACACACATATTTCACAAAGTCACATTCCACACTGCCGTACTTCTCTTTCATACAGCTCTCTCTCTCTCACCCACCCACACACACACACACACACACACACAGCTCCTGTCTACTTCTACACAAATGGCCTTTCTGTCAACATGCTTATTGGCTCGAAGGACCATTAGTCAAAATCCATAAAAAGAAAGTCAGTATCTGCTCCATTCACTTCTGTTATCCATATATAAATAATATTATCGAAAAAGCAATGGGACAGTGTATCAAATCTTTCCTCATATTTATACGAAATAATATCTGTTGATCTTGTTGATGATGATGATGATGATGATGAAGTTCTTGTGCCCCCAGGCATATCTGGACGTGAACCCGATGGACTAAAGGCTGAAGCTGCCCTCATCCTTCCATCCAACATTTTTTGGGGAGAAAAAGGGGAAAATTTGAGGGACGTTGGCACACCCAGGCAGTGGAGCCGCCCAGTTACATAGGTGCCACCACGTGAAGGCGTCCCTCTCCATCCTCACATACTCTCTCTAAGCACACAAAGTTCATCTCCTTTTTAGCAGTGACAGTGTTCTTGCTTCACCTCAGCCGCTTCGCTTCTCTCGTTTCGCTAAAAAGGAGTGATAAAGAAGAGAAAATTGTCTACTGTTATGATCAATAGTCCCTTTACAAAATCTCAAAATAGTGTTAAAATCTAATGACACACACTGAGACGATTAATGTGATTCAGAAAGAGGGGACCTGGTTGATGCTGAGCCAGTCACTGCGATGGCCGGACACACACACACACACACACACACACACACACACACACACACACACACACACACACACACACACTATTTTTCGATCATGAATTGCCAGCAGAGGGATAAGTCTGTCCATCCATCCATTCTGACGTCCATGCATTCATCCATCCAACCAGCCAGCCATTCAACCATTCACGCATTCATTCAACCATTCATCCACCCAACCATCCAGTCTCCTTTTTGCCCCATCAGGAACGTAGGGGCCCGGGGCTAGGTTACTCAGTCCCGATATCTATTCGTGAGTGACCAGCCTCTCCCTTCTCTGAGTGGCATTCTATGAACACTAAACCCCAACCACTCCTCAGATGAACACCAAAAGAGGTTCCATTCGGCCGGAGTGCCTTAATCCACAGGACTAACAGGCTTCATTTGGTTATATGGTTACCACCCAGCCTAGTAAATGGATTTCTGGGTTATAGGAAACCATTTAGCTTGTCACTCAGTGTAGAGTCACCTGAAGGCAGCAACATATCGAGTGAGTGGATGATGGACGCCACCACCTACCACAAATAGCTACCCTGTTACCTACCCTTAAAATGTTCTAAGCTTGGATGAGCCTAGCCTCGGGGTCCTATCATCATCATCATCATCATCATCATCATCATTATCTAGACATCGTTTCCCACCCTAAGTTGGGGTGAGGTAGGGTCGAGAGAGAATAAATAAATAAATAAAATAAAATGAGATGCTAACCAAAGCTACCCACTTCAATGACCCACACTCCCATTCACTCACCATTCAAGCCCCTGGAATCCCTGCTGCTCCATCCAGTAAGCCCAAAAAACATTCTTATCTTATCTATGACTTATCTAAACTGGCAGGTAAAATATAACACGGTTGATTGTCCCACATTATCTTGAGTTATTTTTATTATTACCACTCGAAAAATCAGGTTAATGTACAGTCAAAGAAATAACTATCTTCCAAGTTCCGTACGAAGAAAATTTACAGCTGGCGAAATACAGTGAAAAACCTTAGCCCTAATAGTGCGTGTTTAAGCTGGTTTTTATTTTTTCCGGTATGTATGGGTCAGACTTTGGAAAATTACTTGTCTCTCTGTACTTTTTAATTATTTCAGAGACAAAAGCAGAAGCAAGTTGTTCATCCTCAACAACATCAACAACCTAGTAAGCATCATCATCACTATTATCGCCATCATCATCATCATTCTTATCACTGACATTATTATCATCATCTTCATCATTATCCTCAGCAAAAATCATCATCATCTATGGGAAATCTCGTTTGGCAAAAGTGAAGTTGTCTTTGTGTCTGATGATTTCGATGGCATCCAGATTCATAGCGATGCACTGGCGGTCTCTGGTGTAACGCACGAAAGACTCGTCTGCACACCAAAATGATAAATGCAGCTCCTGGCCTCCAAAATCACTAATGCAAGATAGGACAAGGGATCGAAACCTGTGAAACCTGCTTGGACTCCACCTCCCCAGAGGCTCCTGTATGCGTGGGTGTCCCAGGGAATTGAGTTGCGTAGGCAGGCTGGTGTAGGCGTGGAGGCTGTGTCGGTCCGCCCGGAACGCTGAACA
The DNA here is from genome assembly GCF_032717465.1 of Coenobita brevimanus. Lineage (NCBI taxonomy): Eukaryota > Metazoa > Arthropoda > Malacostraca > Decapoda > Coenobitidae > Coenobita > Coenobita brevimanus. The sequence goes on along the minus strand of NC_136958.1, from coordinate 5,317,586 downwards.
CAGAAACAGGATAAGCTGTGAACGCTGCACCACGGGCTGACTGAGTATGGACGTGGTGTTGAGTTGTGGGTTAAGGTACAAGAGCACCAGGTGGTTGGGGTTCCAGTGGTCGTTGTCTGCCAGAAGGAGCTGGAAGCCGGTGGGGTCGTCATAGAACATCAGGAGGATGGTGAGGTGGGTGCCCTTAGTGTGGTGGGCGAGGTAGGCTGTGTGTAGGAGCGAGTGTTGGACGGCCACCACAACAGGCGTGAGGGAGGCTCCGACCACAGCCACGACATGACCAACGATCAGCTGGCAGTGACTGAGGTCGTCAGTGACCACCAGGGGATCGTGGCCACGCAAACGACCAGACACCAGTGTAGTGAGAGCAGCACCAGCCACCGACCAGCCATCTGTGTGAGGGACAACACCGACAGGTTATATGGTACTGCATTTGGTGTCACCTGGGGCCCTATTTGCTTCACTCTCGCCACAAATAATCACTGGTATACTATTTTACTCTAAGTTGGTCCAGACTTTCATCCTTTTGCAGCTTATTCCACGTAGCTCAGGGCCAACCAGTGACAATGCTGGAGCTCTACTTCCTTTTCACGGCACTTGTCATAACTAGCATTACAGTATATACCAGTGTTAATCCCTTGTTTCATCTTAGTATTCAAAATGGAGAGACTGCAATTTTAGGCCATGTTAGAGTAAAAAATGAGAATAGTTCCTTTACCTGGCAACGCGGGCTGGCGAAGGGAGGCAGTGAGGAAGGGAGATGATGTCAAGAGGTGGAAGAAGAGGAGAAGGAGGAGGTCGAGGTGTCTCCTGTGTGGCGTCATGATGAATATGAAACCCCACGACTGGAAGTGACCATAATAACACTTTGCTCTTACTTCCTCTTGACCTCTTCTTGCCGCATGTCGAAAGGGATACACTGACCAGGAAGTTAATATCGAGGGAAATGTCAGCTATTCCCGATGTGGTCTTTCGCCAACCACAAGTAAACATGATGACCTTATGTGCAAGTTATTTCCTAGAGTTATAGAGCCGCTTGCTGTTGGAGAGGGATGCCTTCACGTGGTGGCACTGATATAACTATGCTCGGTTATACAAAAGTCCCTCAATTCTCTCCTTATCCATCACTTTTCTTCTCCAGTTTCTTTATCATTTTCTCCACACGTTCGTGTAAGACAATCTCTCTCTCTCTCTCTCTCTCTCTCTCTCTGACTGCGGAAAAAAAAGAAACCAACATGTGTCCTTCTGCAAAGCATTTTTACTTTAATATTCAGAACCTTTTTGAATTTTGGTGAAACTAACACATACATGGTCAAAAATTTTCAATCCCTATTTTCTTCTTATATAATTTTAATTTTTGGTACCTTTGGATGATTTTCGTATTATGTGTGTTCTCTGTTATTGTTTTTTCAGTCCTTTCTGCTCCGTTTGTAAAAGTGGATGATCAATAGGATGATGATGAAAAGGAAGAGGAGGAGGAGGAGGAGGAGGAGGAGGAGGAATATGTTACCAATGGTGAGAGTGACTAGTAATGACAATAAGTTGATAATGAAGATGATAGTGGTAATGATGATGATGATGATGATAAAGACTGTGGTGGTAATGCTGCTGATCCTAGATTAACCCCCTCACCCAAACACTGTACTGCTTAAACCTGAACCAAACCATGATAGTGGCAAAAAGACAATTAGCCTAATTGTGTTTTCGCCGTTATCATGAACATTTACAGGTTCTCTCTCTCTCACTGTAACTTCAGCACTTGTCGTGGTTGTTTTTGTTCTACCTCTGTCTGTCACCGAGCACACACGTCGACAACAAGCAAGCAGCCGCCTTCTTGTGGCAGACATTGCCTTGCCAGGGTCGGAGCAGGGTTTTCCACATGGTGAGGTGTAGGGAAAATGGAGGTAACACAGCCCTCAAGATGATGAGATGTGTTTAGAAGATATGTATAAGTAAGTAGTCTCAGCCCGGACTTGGACTAGTTGGTAAATGTGACTGAGTTCCCCGCCTGGGAGTGTTGTGCAAAGCCAGGTACCGGGCCTTGGTTCCACATCACTCCCATGATAGTACCTCCCGGGACGATGGTAACCACCCATCTACTACCTTTTTGGCGGGCTAACGGGTGCTACACCTTGCCCAAGGGTGACCCGGGACTATGCAGGGCAGGGACGTCCATCTTCCCTGAGCCGGGCACATGCTCTGGCCGCATACCCAAAGGAGGACTGGAGATAGAGAAAATATTTACAAGTTTGGTGCAGTCGGAAAGCAGTTATCTTCCTCACTCTAACTGCTGCGTCCGTAACTGTAATTTTAACATGGAATGGACTATAGTTGGAGGCGATGGAGTTCCACCACGGGCGTGAGGGAGGCCCCGGCTGCTGCCACGACACGACCAATGTCCAGTTGGCGGTGAGCGTGGCCGTCAGTGACCACCTGGAGTATGTGGCCAATCAGAGGACCCAACACGAGGAGGATAAGAGCATGGCCATCCATCAGTCCGCTGTCTGTGTAGGGGAGAATATTGACAGGTTATATGATGCTGCAGATCATTACACACACACACACACACACACACACACACACACACACACACCGTATATATATAATGCCATGTGCTGAAGTCCTTCCCTGTACTTTAGAATCCACATTTGGGTATTGTATTCAGAGTAACTCCAGAAGCGTTTACTGAACTCAAAGAACTCACAGCAATGAGTTTCCACAATACCACCAGCTGAACCAAACCATGATAGCGGCAAAAAGACAATTAGCCTAATTGTGTTTTCGCCGTTATCATGAAAATTTACAGGTTCTCTCTCTCTCACTGTAACTTCAGCACCTGTCGTGGTTGTTTTTGTTCTACGTCTGTCTGTCACCGAGCAGACACTTTGACCACAAGCAAGCAGCCGCCTTCTTGTGGCAGACACTGCCTTGCCAGGGTCGGAGCAGGGTCTTCCACATGGTGAGGTGTAGGGAAAATGGAGGTAGCACAGCCCTCAAGATGATGAGATGTGTTTAGAAGATATGTATAAGTAAGTAGTCTCAGCCCGGACTTGGACCAGTTGGTAAATGTGGCTGCGTTCCCCGCCTGGGAGTGTTGTGCAAAGCCAGGTGCCGGGCCTTGGTTCCACATCACTCCCATGGTAGTACCTCCCGGGACGATGGTAACCACCCATCTACTACCTTTTTGGCGGGCTAACGGGTGCTACACCTTGCCCAAGGGTGACCCGGGACTATGCAGGGCGGGGACGTCCATCTTCCCTGAGCCGGGCACATGCTCTGGCCGCATACCCAAGGGAGGACTGGAGACAGAGAAAATATTTACAAGTTTGGTGCAGTCGGAAAGCAGTTATCTTCCTCACTCTAACTGCTGCGTCCGTAACTGTAATTTTAACATGGAATGGACTATAGTTGGAGGCGATGGAGTTCCACCACGGGCGTGAGGGAGGCCCCGGCTGCTGCCACGACACGACCAATGTCCAGTTGGCGGTGAGCGTGGCCGTCAGTGACCACCTGGAGTATGTGGCCAATCAGAGGACCCAACACGAGGAGGATAAGAGCATGGCCATCCAACGGTCCGCTGTCTGTGTAGGGGAGAATATTGACAGGTTATATGATGCTGCAGATCATTACACACACACACACACACACACACACACACACACACACACCGTATATATATAATGCCATGTGCTGAAGTCCTTCCCTGTACTTTAAAATCCACATTTGGGTATTGTATTCAGAGTAACTCCAGAAGCGCTTACTGAACTCAAAGAACTCACAGCAAGGAGTTTCCACAATACCACCAGCTGAGTAATAAAATAACATCGAGTTAAAAAGATAAAATTGCCATAAAAGACTAAGAGAAATTTTAGGATATGAGGGCATGAAATAAAGTTCCGAGTCAACCTTACCTAATAGTTGAGGAGATCCGCGAAGGAAGACGGCCATTTTGAGAGCCAAGAGAAGGAGTACGAGGAGGAGGAGCGAAAACCCAAGATGTCCCCCTGTTGAGTTCATGGCTAGAGTGGAGATGCGTGGTTTAAATGAACACTGAACACCCCTCGCTTATTTCTAAAGCGCAGGTTCAAAGAGAGAGGGATGCATCTAGGAAGTTACGGCTCGAAGGAGAAATGTCAGATGAATTATGATGAAGTGTATTAGGGCTGGTAAACAGAGTGACCTTTTTGTGTGCTGCGTCAGTGGTGTGGGATTGGTTGGTGTTGAGAGAGAGAGAGAGAGAGAGAGAGAGAGAGAGAGAGAGAGAGAGAGAGAGAGAGAGAACAACTACACACACACGAACGAACACACACACACCTTCCCCCACACACAACCCTTTCACACACAAACCCCCCACATCCAGCACCTTGCACTGTCTTTACGATGAGCAAGAGGTGTTGATCACTAAGATAATTTTATACCCACAGCATCAAACAGTCAACAAGACACCCACTCACGGCCTAAAACTATGGGCAACGATTTAATATACAATTTTTGGATGGGTGTTTTCTCCTAATCTCAGTCCCCTTATGTCTTCATATGAAAACGATCTTGTGTATGAAGATGATCCAAAGCGACAAGTGGAAGATGATGATGATGATGATGATGATGATGATAATAATGATGATGATGATGATGATGATGATGATTTTGATATTTCCCGTCTCGCAGCCATCAACAGAAATACCTTAATATCGTGCCAGAATATAGCAAAATAGGAACGAACGCTGGACTGGGGGTTGGGGCGTTGGAAGGTGGGGCTGGTGTGTGTGTGGAGGGTAGGGGATGGTGGGGAAGGGAAAATCTGGGAGAGAATACGAGGAGGATGGGTAGGGGAAAGAGAGAGAGACAGGTAAGAGCTTCAAGAAATTAAGCTCTAAATTTAAACTATAACCTGTGTGTCTCTCTCCCACCAAGCATTTCAATCTTGTTTTTGTTCTCCTGGGTCCAGTTCTTCTTTGATTCTTCTGTGTAAGTGTAATTCGTGTTTTTTATTATTATTATTTGACGTGTTTGTGATTCTGGACCGTATTTCTGTCGATTAATCAGCTTTCTAGGCACCTTTTCCTCACCCATTGATTTCTGCATACGACGCTACTTCCTAGTATGGTAAGTATGTAGTCTACGTCGATATATGAAAGGATGTGGCATAAAAACGAAAAGCAAGGTGTGACACGTAAAATAACATAAAAAAGAAAGGTAAGGTGTAACGCATAAAATACTGTAAATCGCTAAGGAAAGGGTGTTAGAGAATTACCAAGACCGACGAGATCAGGGGCCTTTGATAGGATTGGATCTCTTAGGTTAGGTTCAAAGGCTTCTACCCTCACAGTTAAGTCGTGCTGGATTCGATGTGGATCATTTGTCTTTCGATCTATTTATCTATAGCCGGACGCCTTAATCCCGTAAGGGGTGGCCATAAACAAATCGCCTCCATTTTGCCCTATCCCCTGCCATTTTTCTGCCCTCCCTCCAGCTTGCACCTCCCTTTCTCATACACCTCTCTACTCCATGACACACACACACAAAAATTATTCAAATATTTCTTTCATTGACGACTATCACCACTGGAAAAAAAAAAATGAATATAAAAAGGTGTTTTACAAGTTACTTTTGGGATTATCAGTAAAGGATAATTTTGAAATGATTCCCTCAAACGACTATGAAACATTCACAGATAAAACAGTTCACTACTGAGCATATGGAGGACTACAGGTTAATCAAAGTTCAAAAATTCAGGCAAAGGACTTCTATAATTTTCCCCTTGCATTCCTATCCATTAAAACTCAGAATTATTCCTTTGCTCTAAAATCCACGGCGAGAGGATGTGGTGTATGCGGGAGGTTTTATTCATATATTCGATTACATAACAGAGGCTAAGATTACACTGGCAGATAATAATGGAAAGAGGAAAAAGAGAGCTGCAAAATCCGTGGCGACATAAGCTTTTAAAAGTCTATGCATTAAACATTGTGGCATTTATTTTTTTACTTATTTATCTATCTATTTATCTATCTATCGGTCTATTTACTTATCTATTTATTTTAATATTTATTTATTCTTTACATTTATTTTCAGGAGCTTCATTTGGTGGTCGGTTTTGGATCCTTTCTACTAGAACAACATCTTTAGAAATATTAATCTACTAATATTACGCAAAGGGATTTATCTGACATTATCTAGTATTCTTTTGGATTACAGTGACGTCCTAAAAAAAATCCTGGGATGTACTTCAGCTGCCTGAGGGTGAGAAGGTCGAGAGGGCGAAGGACGAGGCAGGACAAGGGCGTGGGTAGATCAGAATTTCCTGCAGTAGGGGGTGAAGGAGGCGGAAGACAGGTACAATGTCAGTAGGATAAACGCGCCTTTGAATCGGGGTGACCTATGGGATTGTTCTTAATACTCCTGAGGGTGAGAGGGACGTGAGGGCGAGGGCGAGGCAGGTCGAGGACGAGGTGAGATGAGAACTTCGAGTAGGAAGGTGAGGGAGGCGGCGGAGAGACCCAGAACCAGCATGATGAAGGCGCCCTGTAGATGTTCCAGGTTCAACACCCCATCGCCTCGCACCTGACTCACGTGGAGAGAAATACCTGACTTAATTAAGTAGTATTATCATTCTTTTAGCGTGACGTGGCCTAGATTTTTTTATTTTTAATTTAGGAAGGGCCTCTCGCACTGAAGGGGTTAATTAAAGGTGTCTCTAGCCACGTAAGTTCGACAGGTGTGACTTAAGGTGAGTAAAGTTGCCTGGAGGTAGCAAGGATAAAATACAAAAGACGTCATAGGCCTGAAGGAGTTAATTGAGATTGTTATTTGGGAGAGAGAGAGAGAGAGAGAGAGAGAGAGAGAGAGAGACACACACACACACACACACACACACACAACAACACAGACCCACCTGCATCCCCTAATTACTCACCACACTCACCTGTCCTCACCTGCAAATTAGGACTTAGGATGACACCCATATGCATTCTGTAGAGCTTCTCCAATATACCCATTTCATTGAGGCGTGTGAGGGTGTCGGAGAGCTGGGGGGTGTAGGGGGTGTGTAGGGGTAGGAACCAAGAGAGATAAGACCATATGATCTGAAAATAGAGACAGGTGGAGAGACAGGGCCAAATTATCTGAGAGCCAGATGGAGACAGGACCAAATTATCTGAGAGACAGGTGGAGACAGGACCAAATTATCTGAGAGACAGGTGGAGACAGGACCAAATTATCTGAGAGACAGGTGGAGACAGGACCAAATTATCTGAGAGACAGGTGGAGACAGGACCAAATTATCTGGGAGATCGGTGGAGAGACGGGACCAAATTATCTGAGAGACCGGTGGAGGGAGGACCAAATTATCTGAGAGACAGGTGGAGAGACGGGACCAAATTATCTGAGAGACAGGTGGAGGGAGGACCAAATTATCTGAGAGACAGGTGGAGAGACGGGACCAAATTATCTGAGAGACATGTGTAGAGGACCAATCTGTGATAATGTGGATAGGTGGAGAGATTGGTAGATGGATGGATGGACTGATGGGTGGATGTGTGGGTGGATAGATGGATGGATAGAGAGGTGGACAGATAGAAAGATAGGAGATAAGTTAGTTAGATGGATTGATAGTGACAGATAGACAGATAAACATATATAGATAGGAAATGGTTTATATAGACGGATAGATAGCTAGACAGATAAACAGATATATAAACAGACAGACGGATAGATAGATAGGTAGGTAGACAGGTTGATAGATATTCATTCATCAACTCAACAGACAGAACATAACCATGACTCACGCCCCCTTTCACAACACAGATGATACTCATTGAGGTAGTGCAGGTGCCTAAGGTAATCAAAGTAATCCCTGAGCACTACAAACAGTCCACCTTCTTCGTTAACCCATAAATCCTCAAATCCCCCCATAAAATAAATAAATACATGAATAAATAAATCACTCACGCTCTCCTTCATAACATAGGTGATCTGCGTGACGTTGTGCAGCTGTCTGAGGTAGTCAATGTAGTCCCCGAAGACGATGAGGGCGTGAGTACCTGCCACCACCTGCTTCGTAATTTCTCCATAGAGGTTGAAAGGGTCTGTGATAGGTCCCATGTCCAATTTGGCTCCCAGCGCGGCCAGGGTGGGGTTAAATGTGGTCCTAAGGTAGGTGGGGACGGTGCTGCCATAGTCTAGCATTGCCACTCTAAAAGGCAGAGATGTTGACAAGTTAGCATCATCATCATTGGGCAGAGATACTGAAAGGTTAACATCATCATCATCATCATCATCATCATCATCACTAAAAATGTTTAAGTCAGAGTGGGGTTAAGTGAGGCTCTGAAGTAGGCTGATATGATGCTCCAATAGCCCAGTATATGTATCTATCAATCTATCCACCTATCTATCTATCTATCTGTCTGTCTATCTATCTATCTATCTACCTATCTATCTATCTATCTATCCTGACATCACATCCTTTAATGGGTTGCTTCAGTTAATGCGGTCCTTACTTAATACGACTCCTCTTCCCACAACACACCACCGACCACAACAATCCTCAACAACACAACGTATATCCTCAAAAACACAACACATTTCCTCACCCAGTCCCTTCATCCTCACCTTATGTCATCCTTGGCCAAGTCATACACAGTCTCTAGCAAATTGGGGTACACAGGCACGGTAAGCACGGCCACCAGATTACTTGTATAGCCCGCCGTCAGGATGAGCACCACCACCCACCAGAAACACAACAGTACCTTCGCCCACCACGCCCTCACGCCTCGCACACTCATGGCCTGCACTGCTATCCCTCCCGCTACCTGTAAAATCCGGGATCCAGGAAGAGACGTGAGGTTACCTGCGTGAGGCCACCTTAATTAAGCTACCGGTCCATCACTTCAGTTTTAATTGTACCTGGCCTCACCGATGTTAATTCATGTATCCTGGTATGTCTGGTCATTAGGAACGATTAAAAATGCCAACTAATTAATGATGTAATAGAGAATAATGCAAGGGTATTAATGTTAGAGAGGAATAATAGTTTTTCAAAAATGGGAAGAAAATCATACTATGAAAAATCTAGTTTCTATTTCCTTTCTTTTTCGTTTTCTTTTTTTTTTTCTATGCTTTAAATAACACAGTTCCGTAGGTGAAGAATGTAGGAATATGAGTCTTGTTTTTTTTTTTTTTTTTTTTTTTTTTGGGGGGGGGGACGGAGATATATGGCCGACTGACACCGAGGGAGACCGAAATAAAGGACCATTTTAACTGTCATGGAGAATAAATTATTTGCTAATGAAAGAGTACATTAGTTATTTAGATGTGCATTATTTAACACAAAAGGAAGAAGGCTTATGTATCCAGTTTACAAGAAACCGAATATCTAAAACATCAATTAAATCTTTCCAGTTTACTCTGAAATAAAAAAACAAAAGCCGAAGGAATTTTAGACACAAACACATCATAGGAAAGCAGGTAGCACGTACCGGTATACTAGAAATAAAACATAATATCTGATGCAATAAAATAATTATGACAATTAAAATGTACTGCAGTATCTGATGCAATAAAATATGACTGAAATAGAACATATCTGATGCAATAAATATGACTACCTGATAAATCATAAAGTAATTTACACCTGTTTTTATAAATCTGATTGTGTTTTGCGTCAATCTCCGGAACCCACTTGCCCGAAAGAGGTTGATGATGATGATGATGATGATGATGAGGAGGAGGAGGAGGAGGAGGAGGAGCAGGAGGTGAAGGAGCAGGAAGAGGAGAAGCAGGAGAATGAGGAGGAGGAGGAGCAGAAGGAGAAGGAGAAGGAGGAGGAGGCAGATGCATACCTTAAGAGCGAGGCCAAGAGGATCCCTGATGCCGTAAAGCTGATAGTGTAGGGAGGCCAGTATAGTCGAGACCAGCACCATCGTGAGGAAAACCAGGCCCCACAACAGCCGCGAAAAAGGGTAGAGTATGTTCCTCCAGCGGGGCATTGGCGGTGGGATTCTGATCATGAAGCCGTAGGTGTCGATGGTGTGGGGGTAGGTGTAGTCTAGCAAACGCAAGGTGTTGTGGGTGAGGAGCATTGAGTTGATGATCATGTCTTTCTCCAAGCGCTGTACCTCGCCCAGCATTCCCACCAGCTTTTCATCTTCGTAGGATCCCCACTTGCCATCTTTTGTTCCATGGACAAGTGAAAACTGGAAATTGTACTTGTCCGCAATAATCCTCAGCGCGTCCACATTCTGACCAGTGCAGCTCCCATCCTCGAGGAAATACACCAGCGGTTCATCATTACACCACACTGACAGGTGCAGTACCCATCCCCCGAAGTCCCTGTATCGAGGCGGGAATAGTGACTCGCGACTTGGAAACTCCTGGGGACTCCACCTCCCCAGTGGCCCCTGTATGAGTGGGTGTCCCAGGGAGTTGAGTTGCGTGGGCAGGCTGGTGTAGGCGAGGAGGCTGCGTTGGTCTCCCCGGAACGCTGAACGCAGCAGCAGGATGAACTGCGAACGCTGCACCACGGGCTGACTGAGCACGGCCGTGGTGTTGAGTTGTGGGTTTAGGCACAAGAGAACCAGGTGCTTGGGGTTCCAGTGGTAGTTGTCTTCCAACCGGAGCAGGAAGCCGGTGGGGTCGTCATAGAATATCAGGATGGCAGTGAGGTGGGTGCTCTTGGTGTAATGGGCGGGGTGGGCGGTGTCCAGGATTGAGATCTGAGAGGCCACCACCACAGGCGTGATGGAGGCTCCGGCAGCTGCCACGACCCGATCAACATCCAGCTGGCGGTGACTGTGATCGTCAGTGACCACCAGCAGGTCGTAGCCACGCAAAGGACCCGACACCAGTGTAGTGAGGGCAGAGTTTGCCAGGGATTCGCCGTCTGTATGGGAAAAACATAAGTAAGTTGTTTAATGCATTATGCTGCACCTGTCCACACCTGGTGCCCTGTCTGCAGCACTTGTCTATACCTTTGGCCCTGTCTGCTGCATTTGTCCTCCCCTGGAACCCTATCTGTTTCCCTAAATCACCTGGGATCGTACAGTGCTCGAATTTTCATCAGTTTACAGATTAAGTATCCTCTTTCCTCAGGTTTCCGTCTATGGCATGTTACGTCCTGCTACTGGGGAATAAAAACAATCTGAATGTAGTAAAAATAAAACAGTAGCAAAAGTTAAATATGAAAAAAGGTCAAATGAAGGAAAGTGGCTATCGGTCCCGCCTCTCAACTGGAAGGAAGGGTACACTGAGGAAAACAAGGAGGAAGTTGAATTAAAAAAAAATCGTCTTGGGTAGACAAAATTAATAAAAGATAAAATAAAAAGCCAAGGAGGAAATGAAATAAAAAAAAATTTGTCTGACGGCAGAAAAAATAAGTAAAAAATAAAATACATATTAAAGAAGGAGATTAAATTAAAAAAATCGTCTGAAGGTAGAAAAATTAAATAAAGATAAAATTTAAAAAAAAGTCAAAGAGAGGAAACTGGTTATCTCTGTGACCTGCCAAGTGGAAAGAGGGATACACTGATAAGAGATTAAGGCAGAGATAAGGAATGGGAGACATGCTGGTTGATAGTTATAGTACTTTCATATTTTTTCTTTTTTGTTTCTCAATCCTGCCTCATTGCATCATTTGGGAGGAACTTGGGTCTTTGATAGTGATGGTAATGGTGATGATGATGATGACAATAATGATAATATAATAATGATGGTGATGATGATGATAACATTCCAATGAAGATGATAATGACGACGACGACGACAACGATGATGATAATAATGATAATGGCGATGATTAAGATAATTCTATTGATGACCAAAATAATAATAGTAATAATAATAATAATAATAATAATAACAATGATAAACTCTCTCACCCGTCAGCTGGAAGGAAGGGAACACTGACGAAGACAAGGGGGAAGACAAAACCAGAGCCAGGAGCGAGACACAAAGTTTTCTCATCTTCAAAGACGCCATGACGAGTGACCCTACACCTCACTCCCTTTCTTAATTTCTCTGTAAACATCTTGACCTTAAAGTCTGGCCAAGATGAGGGTTTAAGATGAAGAGCTGCGCCGTGGAAAAGGTCGTGAGTAAAAATGGAACTTAGCATTTTGTATCAGAGTTGCACCTTTTGTCTATCTTTCTGTCTCTCTGGGTTTCTGGCTATGCATCTCGATCTGTTTATTTGTCAGTCTGCCTCCCTTTCCATACATCCATTCATTCACCCATCGATCTGTCTGTCTGTCTATCTGTCTATTTATCTATCTATCTGCCTGTCTACTTACCTACCTACATACATAACACATCTATCTATTTGTGTCTATCTATATTTTACTACTATTACTGATTTATTTCACTACTACTATTACTCCTCCTACTCCTTTATTTATTTTACTACTATTACTACTACCACCACCACCACCGCCACCACCACCACCACCACCACCACCACCACCACTACTACTATCCTCCTTCGCCACAAGAGGTCCTTTCTGAGTAGGGTTGAAGCACCTACAGGAACAATGGCCAGCGTCTTGAAAGAGTCAGTGGCGGTTCCTTAAGGCTGCTTCCGAGATATCCTTCAAGGGTTTAAGAATTTAGTGGGGTTCTACGATATAAGAAATGGCGTCCTCGTACTGAAAGGGTTTAAGCAGAGACGAGGAAATAAAACACACACACACACACACACACACACACACACACACACACACGTGCAAAAAATATATACATACTCATACTTTCGAAAGCTCTACATGCACCCACTAAATAATGCACACACACACACACACACACACACACACACACACACAACACACACGTGCAAAAAAATATATGCATACTCATACCTGAGGAAGCTCCACATGCGCCCACTAAATATTGAACACACACACACACACACACACACACACACACACACACACACACACACACACACACACACACATGTAAATACAGCCACAGTCACAAAAAAGCGATAAAAAAGACCCATAAAAAAGACCATTAAAAAAAACACACAAACACCAATCTATTACCTCAATGGCCAATTACAGGATAAGAAAGAATTGTGTGTTTGTGGGGGAGGAGGTAAACGTGTGTCTGTCTGTCTTTTCGTGTGTGTGTGTGTGTGTGTGTGTGTGTGTGTGTGTGTGTGTGTGTGTGTGTGTGTGTGTGTGTGTGTGTGTGTGTGTGTGTGTGTGTGTGTGCTTGTTTGTCTGCATCTGTGTTTATGTGTGATTTTACCTTAGCCTCAGTGTTTAGTTACTGGAATCCATATTTAATTCCTAAGGCAGCATTTTCAGTTACCCAAAATTACACAACAAAGCGAACGACATTTGGAACGACCTGCTCTTATCCAATGAGAGGCGCGTATGGGTAAGGACATTTCTTTTGCTGAGTAAATATTGATGGAAGTTGTATATTAATGTGTCAGTAGATTGGTTGGGCAGGTATGAAACAGGAGAATGAGTAGAAGAAGTGGCGAAGTGGAAGAGTAGGAAAAGTGACGAAGTGGAAGAGTAAGAACTGGATGTGACGAAATGGAAGAGTAAGACGAGCAAGTGACAAGTGGAAGAGTAAGAAGAGGAAGTGACGAAGTGGAAGAGTATGTTAAGTGACGAAGTGGAAGAGTAAGTAGAAAAAGTGACGAAGTGGAAAAGTAAGAAGAGGAAGTGACGAAGTGGAAGAGTAAGAAGAGGAAGTGACGAAGTGGAAGAGTAAGAAGAGGAAGTGATGAAGTGGAAGAGTAAGAAGAGGAAGTGATGAAGTGGAAGAGTAAGAAGAGGAAGTGATGAAGTGGAAGAGTATGTTAAGTGACGAAGTGGAAGAGTAAGCAGAAAAAGTGACGAAGTGGAAGAATAAGAAGAGGAAGTGATGAAGTGAAAGAGTAAGAAGAGGAAGTGACGAAGTGAAAGAGTAAGAAGAGGAAGTGACGAAGTGAAAGAGTAAGAAGAGGAAGTGATGAAGTGGAAGAGTAAGAAGAGGAAGTGACGAAGTGAAAGAGTAAGAAGAGGAAGTGACGAAGTGAAAGAGTAAGAAGAGGAAGTGATGAAGTGGAAGAGTAAGAAGAGGAAGTGACGAAGTGGAAGAGTAAGAAGAGGAAGTGACGAAGTGGAAGAATAAGAAGAGGAAGTGATGAAGTGAAAGAGTAAGAAGAGGAAGTGATGAAGTGAAAGAGTAAGAAGAGGAAGTGACGAAGTGGAAGAATGAGAAGAGGAAGTGATGAAGTGGAAGAGTAAGAAGAGGAAGTGATGAAGTGGAAGAGTAAGAAGAGGAAGTGATGAAGTGGAAGAGTAAGAAGAGGAAGTGATGAAGTGGAAGAGTAAGAAGAGGAAGTGATGAAGTGGAAGAATGAGAAGAGGAAGTGATGAAGTGGAAGAGTAAGAAGAGGAAGTGATGAAGTGGAAGAATCTGCGTATATAATACCCTGTCACTCGTAAAAATATAATTCAGTTAAAAAAAAATAAAAACAGTAAAATACCAAAGGCGAAATAGTAAGGCAGAAAAGGAAAGCGATTTATTTATTTATTTATTTATTTATTTTTGTCCCTCAGGAATTCTCAGGCATAGTGTCGAATATAGATTTTTTTTTTTTTTTTTTTTTTTTTTTACGGGGGCATTGGGAACTAGCGCCTTTTCCTCAGCGATTTACTTTGCATGTTACATTTTTACATTCATTTGCTCGTTATTCGTAGCCTTATAATATCGACATTAGTTGTGATCATTAATAAAAAAAAAAAAATCGAGGAGTAATTTGCAGAATAACTCGCTAACGAAGGAGTGTTAGCAAATCTAGAAAGCCAAATTAGAATACGATCCTTGTGGTTAGGAAGCGTGTAACAAAAATGACGTCCATCCAGATTTCTATACTCTTTTCACTCTAACTTGGCCTAAAATTTCCATGTACCCGTGTGGAGTGCCGAGTTTTAACAACGGATTAACATGAGATGATGCTAGTCACGAAGAAGTGCTAAGGATATAATACAGAGCCATCGTCTTGTCTCCTTCCGCCACTGGGCTACGTGGAATACGCTTCAATAGGACGAAAATCTGGGCCAAGTTAGGATGAAACGAGTATAGAAAAGATCTTTGCTCATGGAGAACAGAAGATATCGACTTTCCTGAGATGATTAAAGCTGTCGAGAGTGAGCAAGAACGAAGGAAAAAAATACAAAATAATAGTACGCATGAGAGAGAGAGAGAGAGAGAGAGAGAGAGAGAGAGAGAGAGAGAGAGAGAGAGAGTAAAGCCAGCAGGAACATGATGACAGACGCTGACAGGTTAGATGAACAAACTCTTCGGCAGGTGGTTACTGGAATCCATATTTTGGTTCCTTAGGTTAGTTAGTTAGTTAGTTAGTTAGTTAGTTAGTTAGTTCGTTAGTTAGTTGGTTAATTTGTTTGTTTGTTCGTTAGTTAGTTTTAGTTACAATTATCTGACAAAGCGAAAGACAAGGGGAAAGATCACCTACCCAATGTCAGTTTCAGCGAACTTCACCTCGATTTGTATCACCCAACTTATCCAGCGAACCTAACTTCAATAAATTCCTCTTGATCGTACAGAGGGTGAGAATGGTTCCGGCCCCGTGAGAATAGTTCTGGACCCGTGAGAATAGTTCCGACCCCGTGAGAATGGTTCCGGACCCGTGAGAATAGTTCAGGCTCCTTGAGAATAGTTCAGGCCATCTTTAAAGAAGTAATTTTACACCAATTTTTATTTAAACGGATGGAAGGCCTTACGAACCTCTCATGACGACCTGAGGAAATGAATTATTTAGATTGAGGAAATGAAATAAAATGAGGAAATGACGAAATATAGTGAGGATATGACGAAAGATTTAGTGAGGAAATGTGTAGAGTGAGGTAATGACGAAACAGAGTGGGGAAATAGCGAAACTGATTGAGGAAGTGACAAATGATTGAGGGTGTTCTTGCACTGAGCTCCCTGCCGTCTCCCTGGACACACACAAACACTACCCCGAGCACTCTACCTACTACCCTACATTATACACTTCACCCACACACACTCTACACATACACACTGCCATACACACTCCATTACCTGACACTCACACTTCACACCTATCACTTACACTCCACACGTTATGCACATCGATCATACACATTTGACACCTGCTATACACACTCCACACCTGTCATACACACTCCACACCTGCCAGACACACTCCACACCTGTCATACACACTCCACACCTGCCAGACACACTCCACACCTGATATTTCTTCCGACTTTTCCAATATTGCTCACGTGTCCCTAGCTCTTACGTCATGATTTGTAAAAAGCTTTCAGTCTTTATGTAACTCATTCCATATAGACAGACAGACAGATTGATAGATAGACAGACAGACAGATAGATAAATAGATAGATAGATAGATAGATAAGAAATTGGAAATACAGTTAAATAAAAGTACAGACAGACAGACAGACAGACATATGTAAATCTTCACCTACCTAGCTCAAAATATCCGTGTCTCGTTGCGTGCATCCATTAACCTGTGGGATGCAGGCTAAAGTTAACAAGACTTGAATAGTGTGTGAAATAATGTGTGGATAGTGTATTGGGCACTCTGTAGATAGTGTCCATACTTTTGTGCCTCCCTGTAGTCCATTCATTTTAACTTGACTGAGAATATCGTCTTTTTGCCTTTTATTTCCTAAAGTTTAAGTGAATAGGGCAACACACCGGCTCAGCATCCTTCTCATAGCACTTCTTCGTGACTAGCACCATATTTTAACACTATTTCTTACCATCCTTCCCACAGCACTTCTTCGTGATTAGCACCATATTTTAACACAACTTCTCACCATCCTTCCCACAGCACTTCTTCGTGACTAGTGCCATCATCTAGCGTTAAATCCTTGTTACAGATCAATATGCATAATAGAGATGGCAGTTTTATGACTAGTGAAAGAAAAATGAATGTATTTCTGCATTGTTTTTACCACATAATTAGTCTGAAAAAGGGTGATGATGATGATGATGATGATGATGATGATGACGACGATGGTGGTGGTGGTGGTGGTGGTGGTGGTGGTGGTGGTGGTGGTGGTGGTGATGATGATGATGATGATGATGATGATGGTTGTGGTGGTGGTGTTGTTGTTGTTGGTGGTGGTGGTGATGATAATGATGACAGGATTAAGACAGAACCACCTTAGTCAGTACCGTAAGGTCTGTGTGGTCCCTTTATCCACTGTTTACACACACACACACACACACACACACATTTCTCTCTCTCTCTCTCTCTCTCTCTCTCTCTCTTCATCACTTATTCACCCTAATCATCTAAATTATCCAGCAAACCAAACACTGATAAAAATAAATTCCTCCCCAACATAACTCACCAAATAAATCACCAATAAAGTCACATAAATAAATATATAAGTAAATAAATAAATAAATAAAGGCAATAAAAAAGTAATAATTAAATCTTTTCACTAACATATAATTTCTTTTTATTTTTTATCGACATTCATTTTTATTCATTGTAGCATTAAATTACAGAATTATAGCAGATTTTATAGCATAGATTATACATTACTAGCGCCCTTATCCCCGTCGGTTGAGAAAGCTCCCTAACACCTTTTCCTAAGCGATTTAGTTTTGTCTCTCACACCACTCTGTCCTCTTCTGCCTTACGTAAATCCATCCAACATCGCCACGCTCTTCACTGACGATGAACAAAAAGAAATTCACCAACCATATCCCAAAAATAAATCGCTAAGGAAGAGGTGTTAGGGAGCTTCCTTACTTAGCGAGAAGGGAATGACAGAGCAAGGATTTTTTTTTTTTTTTTCTGGGGGGGGTCAGTCAAGTCAAAATTTCAAACCATCAACCTGTATCCTATTTCACAGTAGGATCGAACTCACGGCCTCTCCAACAACAGCATACTACTCTAACCACTAGAATACTGGGTGGGGTAAAGTCACTCTATTTTCATCTGAGGGAACTGGACAACTCCCATAATATGAATACTAAGCCTTGGTGGCGTGAAATTCGACCAGCTTTAGGGTTAGAAATGAGTCTTCTTGGTTACTAGTCAAATCACCCCTCTAATCTGGCTACACCTGACCCAACATTGGTCTGAAAGGGGTTAGGAATTTTTATCAGGCTAAAATAAACGCACTATAGTAAAATTTCCTATCAAACTATGAGTCTCCTTGGTTACTAGTCAAATCTAACCTCCACTCTATCTACACATGGCCACAAACTGAACTGAAAAAAGGTTATGGATCTCTGTGAGGCTAGAGTAAATCCGTAATAATAAAATTTCCAGTTAAACTGAGTCTCCTTGGTTACTAGTCAAATTTAGCCTCCAGTCTGCACACACCTGGCCAAAAACCGAGCTGAAGGGGGTTAGGGATCTCTGTCAATTTCCTATTAAATTTTGAGTCTCCTTGGTTACTA
>NC_136958.1:5109159-5294159 GCF_032717465.1 Coenobita brevimanus | reverse complement strand
CAGTGGTGAGGTGGGTTCGAGTTCCACGCAGATGAAGATGTTATGAGGGTGTTATTGTAGTTTTTACCTAACAGGAGTAAAGAAAATTGAGTACATTTGATCATTTATTTCTTTGGCAGCTGAAGTGTGATGCTAGAGAGTGCTTGTCTGTGTCCTGGGCAAGACACCTAGGGGCCGCCATGCTCGCCTTGTCCTGCATCCTGCCCCGCATCATCACCCACATCCACCTGCCCTTCAATATATTCCTTGCCCTCCCATCCCTTCCCTCCTCCATCATGAAATTCCTCTACCTATTTCTCCACCTGCCCTTCCACCTACTCCACCTGTCCCACTTTCTGTCCCTTCTCCACCTGCCCTTCCACACCCTCCTCCACCCACCACGTCCCCGCCTCTCTTTCAACATGCTCCACGCTCCCCATCTTCTCCTCGTCCTCCTCCTCTCGCGCGCCGGCTTCGTAGGTAAGGCCTCTAACTTTTTCTTTTAGCTTTCTTGTGTTTAGTAAACAGATGGGGAGAAATGTACAGGGTGTCTTGTAAGTGTGGGAATCGTACGGTATGAAAAAAAAAAAAAAAAAGGTGTTCCAAAAGTTTTCACTCAAAGAACGCGTCTGCTGAGTCCACTATTGTTCTTAAAAATCCGAAATCCAGTCAGCTTCTTGGACCTTCAAAATTATATAGATAGATGGATAGATAAAGTAACGATATTGATAGATACATACAGATAGGTAGATAGAGGTATAGATAGACAGATAGAGAGGTATAAATAGATAGATACAGATGGATAGATAGATAGATAAACAGATGGAAAGATAGATAGACAGACAGACATTGACAGGTAAAGTAGATGGACAGAAGCCAGTGTCGTCTGGAAGAGAGAGAGAGAGAGAGAGAGAGAGAGAGAGAGAGAGAGAGAGAGAGAGAGAGAGAGAGAGAGAGAGAGAGAGAGAGAGAGAGAGAGAGAGAGAGAGCGTGAGTGCGTGCGAGTGCGTGCGACAAATGAATGATAAACGCATCTTTTTTCCCCAGGAAGAGGTACGAGTGAAAACACGCATATCATTTTTTACTGACTCGTGTTCTTCCCTCTGCCTCTCGTTCTGTTTATTCTCTGGTCTTTCCTCTTTGTTCTCTGTTCTTTCCTCTTTGTAAGTGATGAATAAAGGAACGCAGAAAAAAATGAAAGAATGAAGGAAATGAAGGAAGAGGAGAATGACAGAAGCAATGAAGGAAAAAAAAAAAGAGATGACCATCTTCCTCTAAGTTATTTTCTATTTTTATAGCTTTAACGATCAGGAGAGAGAGAGAGAGAGAGAGAGAGAGAGAGAGAGAGAGAGAGAGAGAGAGAGAGAGAGAGAGAGAATAAAAACGAGAATGTCTTTTTTACTGCGTGCCCATCTTTCACTTTTGAAAGAAAAGTCTCTCGGCCACGGACGTCGCATTTCCCTTTTTTTTTTTTTCTTACTTTTTCCTGCCGAGTTTAGTCAGCTTGGGGTAACTTTTTTTTTTTTTGACTGGGGGAGAAGAAATGTAATCGTTCAACTCCTCCGCAACTAGAAATGAAAAAAAAAAAAAATCGCTGAAAAAAGTCGCTTTATGATAACAGGAATAAAAGGAGAAAAAAATATTGAAGTTTATAAACAAAGGAATTTTCTTTTCTACCTGTATATCTATCTCTGTCTGTTTATCTATCTATCTGCCTATCTATCTATACATATATATATTTTTTTACCTGGACTTACTCGTTGCTAATTACCAAAAAGAGTATTAATAGTAATTTTGCTTTAAATCCCTCCCATTTTAAAAGGAGGAAAAAAAAGGAGAGAGAGAGAGAGAGAGAGAGAGAACAGGCCAAGGGACATAGCAACTTTACCACTTTGAAATCATGTTGCAAATAGGATCGTACCTCCTATGACAGTAAGAAGGGAAGAGCAATTTACTTTCTCCTCTGATTTATGTCCCTATCCCCTTCACTCCAACAGCGTATTAAGAATTTTGGGGGTATAAAAATAAAAATCCTTGAGACGAGAGGTTCACCTATTTATCATGCAACTATGTATATGTAACTATGTATCTATGAATATATGTATGCATCTATCGGTCTGTCTCTGTATCTATCTCCCCTCTTCCCTTTTCCAGACGGGTCCTGCTACACTGACGCCCCTGAGAGCCCTGTAGTGGTGGTTTCCGGAGGTCATTTCCATCCTGACGAAGCCGACCCGGGGACATGCAACACCGTCTGCTCCACCTTCGACTTCCCTTACTTTGCTCTGGACGAAGGGAGGTTCTGCTACTGCCTCCAATCACTCGCCTGTAAGTCTATCTATCTTTTTATCTACCTGTCTGTCTATCTATCTATTTATCTACCTGTCTGTCTATCAATCTCTCCATCTTGTGACACCATCTGAGCCACACTTACCTACCCTTACTGTGCTGTGGACGAGGGGAGGTTCTGCTTTAAGTGTATCTATCTGTCTATCTACCTTTCAATCTATCTCTCTGCCTATCTATCTACCTATCCATCTATCTAATTATTCACTTGTCTATCCGTTACTAATCTATCTACTTATAACGCCGTCTGCGCCACACTCAGCTCCCCCTCGTGTGCCTAATCTCTCTCACCTGTATGTGTGTTTACCTGTCTTTCTGTCTCACCTAATCTTATGTTCTTATTTTTCCTCCACCTGTTGTGAACCATGAAGGGAAATTTCTGACTCTGAAGGTGAAATCGAAGGCAGTGACACTTAAATAATATGACTTACATTATTTACAAAGTCTTCACACAGTACCTCACAGTATCAGATTGTTTTATATAATAGTAGGTGCACAGCGGGGCACTTTTAACGTACTTAGAATTACTTACAAATCTTCTCAAACAAGATCAGCCAGACACTTCAACTAACAGAGTGTTAAATGGGAAGAGTTACATTGCTAGGCTGCTATGTACAAGTTAATCACAAATTCTTAGCTTACGACAGTGAAGCGTGCGGCGAGGCGTGTGGAGATGGGCCTGTTCACTGTTTTTCTATATTACTCTCTCTTTGATTGCACCTCGCAGTTGACCCTCCTGCGGTGTGGTGCAGTGAGGATTTGTCCTTTCTCCCCTCGGGGCTAAGATACGAATAAATGTGTCTGTGTGGATGAGTAAATTGGGAGTGTGTCGTCCTGTCTCGGCTACCTCCCTTTCTTTGGGGGAAGAAGCCTAGGTATATAGAAAGATAGATAGATTCTTTGTCCTTGTCCTTACCACTGTCCTTGCTGTCCATGTCCTTATCCTACGCTCCCATGATTCCTCCAGCTCTAACAGCAGCTGATACTACAACGTGCAATGAGACCTGTGGGGGGGAGGCGTGTGGGGGCGGCTCTCCCGGACAGGTCACAGTCAGTCCAACTCAAGCGGTGAAAGGGGACATCAACTTCACCCTGGCAGGAGGTCTTCTCACTGGGGTCTTTACGACTGGGCAGGTTCGTCACATCATCACCATCACCACACCACAGTCTTGAGTACTAATTAGGTTCATAAAGCGGCAAAATATTCACCATCATCATCACCAACATCATCATCATCATCATCATCCCACCTCCTTTCCCACCTACATATCGATGAGATGGGAGAAAGAAAGCCAGGTTAAGTTGTGTAACCCCGGTCTGTCTGGCCGAGTAGACCCATCAACCGCAGGCAAGCAATCACCCCTGCAGGACCGCCCCTTGCTATGAATCGATCTTCCGTTGCAGCAGACAGCGCCTCGCCACAATAGGGTGTGGGAAAGAGTGTGGATGTTTGGTTACCTGATGGACGCCGCATTTGCGTCTCCACTAATTTAACAGGTGCATCATAGTAGGCGCCACATCACCCCGCCATTTGGTTATGGTTACCACTCAGCGTTATAAACAGTTTTCTGGGTTACAGGAAACCATTACGCTTGTCACTCAGTGTAGAGCCACCTGAAGTGGAAAGAAGAGTAATGAAAAGTGACAGGAACAATGGGAGAAATGGAAAGAGAGGAGGGGAGACACAGAAGAAGAATGAGAAAGGCGAAGGATGACGTAGACAGCATTACATAAAGTGAGTGGATGATGGTTGCCAGTACCTACCACCAGAACAGGATAGTGGAAAAACTAATCAACAGCATGCCCAGTGAAACAAACCACACGTCCATTTTGCAGACTGAAAGAACACCATTTCTCAGGTTATTCTTGCTAGGACCACTTTATGTCAGAGTAAAAAAATAAATAAATAAATAAAAAGAAAATAGATACCAATGCACCAGTCCTGAATGCTATGAAAACCAACAACCGAGACGTTACTGTACTTCTTTCACCTAAACTTGGCCCAGATTTTCGTCCTTCTGGGTCAAGTTGAGGTGAAAGAACTACAGCCTAACCTAACCTTCACGGCATCCTACAGGTGTTCCAGGTAGAGGTGGAAGCGACGGGAACATGGCTGGTGGAGTGGGGTGACCAGACACAGGTCGAAGTCAACGGTACAGAACACATGTACAAATATCCTGGGGAGTTTACGATTAAGGGTGAGTAAGTTGCCGTTGTTGTGGCGTAAGGTTCGTATGAATGTGATCCCAGTGGAGTGCAGGTTAAGGATGCCCCAATACTGCAGTTAACAATCCTACTTTTACAGGGACAGAAAGACCTGGGAGACGATTGCATTTCCAGCAGTGGTGTTGCCAGGTCTCCAGAGATGCAGGGAGGAGGCACATGGTGTGGCCAAGCCTTTTTATTGCCCACACATTAAATAATAGAAATAGGGGGCTAGTGGGAGGGTCAAAGGTCTGACTGCGAGGCCAGGGCCCCACCACGCCCCTCCGTAGCTACGCCACTGGGTACGAGGGAGCAGCGCGTACCCCCCGCTCTTAATAGGAGGTACAACATGTCCTCAGTATTTTAATAGAGCCTGCAGTGCACCTCCACTAGTCGAATGAGAGGTACACAGTGTTTTGTTACACTTTTATCATATATTAGATACATCCTGCACGATCCCTGTTGTGTGTGTGTGTGTGTGTGTGTGTGTGTGTGTGTGTGTGTGTGTGTGTGTGTGTGTGTGTGTGTGTGTGTGTGTGTTTTGATACATTTTCAGCCAAACTTGGTGGTAGGTTTGAGGGTCAGCCAAGAAGTAAACCTACCGTTTCTTAGAACAACGGGTCAATGGTCAAGGTCACAGGAGAATGTCAACTTCAACCCAAGTTTAACATGATTTAGGCCAAACTAGAGCAGACACTGATTCCTCTACCTTCCTTTCCACACAGCCAGCCTCGAGGTGCTCCCCCACGTAGCAGTCTATATGGTGGTGAGTGTGGTGAGCGCCCCCAACGCCTCCTTGGAATGCCCCATGAACGTGACCGTGGGACAGGACCCCCCAGGTATACACTGCCTTTGTTTTAACCTGGCAAAGATCCATACTCCTCCTTCATTTCGGCTGATGGCCAGGTGAAGTCAGATTGGAGGGTAAGGCTAGGTTAAGTTAGGTTAGGTTTGGTTTGGTTAGATTAGGTTAAGTTTGGTTAGGTTGGGTTGGGTTGGGTTGGGTTAGGTTAGGTTGGGTTATGTTAGGTTTGACTATAGTGCTTTAACTCTAACCTGGTTAAGATCCCTAGCCTATTTGTAGGTCAGATGAAGTTGATTTGGCAACAAAGTGTTTCTTTTCACCTAGCAAAATATCCCAGCCTCTTTCGAGTTCGATTGATGGCCAGGTGTAGTCAGACTGAAGAGTTGATTTGACTGCGGTGCGTTGGCGCTAGCCTGGCAAAGATCCCAAGCCTCTTTCAGCTAAGTTAATGACAAAGTCAGCAATGTTCAAACTGTTCCCCACACCACACTGGAATTGGAACTCGCGTCCTCTCAGGCATCAGGTCACTCCTCTAACCACTTGACCACCCCTCCCTTTTCTCTCTCTCTCTCTTCAGGGCGGTGCAGCCTGATCACGTCATCACAAGGAGGAGACCTTACCCTCAACATCTCTGACACCGAACCTGGCACATCCGACCTTACCTTCAGTATTCCAGGTGAGATGATGATGATGATGATGATGATGATCACTAATGTTAATGATGGTAATTCTAATGGTGATAATGGAAACAATAAAAAAAAAAAAATCAACCAGAGGCCCCCCCCAAGCGGGGAATCACACCAGCCGCAAGCCGATACATATCTAGCGTGGCACGGAATATGACCTTGACCTTGACCTACTTTCATCAATGTCGAACTCGTCCGAGATTTTCATCCCTACTGCACACCTGTAAAATTTTGTGATGATATCTTGAGCGGTTGCGAGGTTATCATGTTAACAGACACACACACAGACACACAAACTGAAAACAATACCAGCTTCTCTATCGCGGCTGGTAATAATAAAGACCACGATGCTGATAACCAGGGTTCTGATAACGCTCCTAATTAAATCCAAGCTTCTTTCCAGCTGAGCATCTCCACCACTACGGCTACCAAGTGACAGGCACAGGCACAGTGGGATCCTGGCCTGTGACAGTGGGCAAGGCTGTGTTACTAACCGGAAAAGGGACCCAGGCTGGCTATGTGAGCAGTGTGTGGACCAGCACATCCAAACCTGGCTGGATCGCTGTTTATGTGAGTGCGATTGCTGTTTGTGTGAGTGTGAGCGTTGTGTGTGAGTGCGATTACTGTTTGTGAGTGCGATTGCTGTGTGTGAGTGCAATCGCTGTTTATGTGAGTGCTATCGCCATATTTGTGGAGCGTGACCCTCCCAGTGATTCTTGGGGGGGTCAGTCTCCCCCTCAAAATAAAAACCATCAGAAATAGGGGAAAATGAGCATATGGGTTTCAACAAAATAGACATACATATCGCATACATATCTCTGAATGCATATGAAAAAACTTCACATTTACTTTATTATTATTATTATTATTATTATTAACACAGGCTCTGACACCTAACTGCGACTCCGGATCCTTCTGTTCAACGGGGCTCGTGTGCGGCTCCTGTAGCCCAGTCCACCTGGCCCACACCTGCACCTCCACTAGCTTCCTCTGTCCTAGTCTCGGAACCTGCAAGTCAACAACTTGCGCTACAGGTGAGAATTATCCATCCATCCATCCGTTCGTCCGTCCATCCGTCCGTTCATCCATCCATCCGTCCGTCCGTCCATCCATCTATCCATCCATCCATAAACCCACTTGTTCTTCATTCATCCATCCATCTATTTATCCGTCCATCTATCCATCCAACCATCCATCCATCCGTCAGACAGATTTACTCAGTTTAGGGGGACTTTCGAACTCGCGGGGTGGGGGGAGATCAGTTGTTCCCCTACTTTCCAATTTTATTTATTCATTTTTTTTTTTTTTTGCGACCTCTGACGTATGGCCTTGTTATCGGTAGCCTGGATGTAACTACACACACACACACACACACACACACACACACACAAGTTGGTCCATACACTGCACAATGCACCTCTTTCATTCTGCTGGGATATGTCTTTAGTCCTGAGGGGAAAGCTCATTCGGCGTTATCAGTATCCTGCATCATCATTTATTCACTTCATACTCTCATTATTACTCCCACACCAGCAGGTTGAGCCGTTCCACAGGGGAGTTTCTCATGAGGCGCTATTTACAGACTACCCTATCCCACACAGGCACAGTCCCCACCACGTCCTACAGCTACCGACTCATAACCAGCTTCTACGTGAGCCAGTCTGACTCTGCTCTTCACCCGCTGGAGGGGACGGACGCCAAGGTGAACCAGGGAGAGATGCTTGCCATTGGTTGTCTTTCCTTGGCCGACTGTCAGGATGGCGACGTGGCAGAGGTATGGAATTCTATATATATTCCTTTCCCTTTAACTTGGCCCAGATTTTCGTCCTCATACGGCTTGTTTCACGTACCTCGGTGGCAAGACATTATTACGTCTCGACACTCTTTTCATAGCACCTCTTTGTGACTGGCATCATATTCCAGCGTCAGTCTACTGTTACGACTCAGCATTCAAGAAGGGGAGATGGAGATTTTCGGGGCCAAGTTTGAGTATAAAATGAACATATATTTTTTTTCCTTTAATTTGTCTCTCTCTTGTGTTAATAGCTCTAGTAATTTGCTCCTGCTAACGCCAAATCTCTCGTTACAGTTCATTGAGAGAAGCAGACATTACTACGGCCCTGCATCCTTTCCACAGCACTACTTCGTGACTATCCCCGTATTCTAGTGTCCATTTTTTTGTTGTTACAGTTCAGTATTCAAGATGGGAGAGACGACAATTTTGGGTCAAGTTATAATGAACGGGGTATAGCATCGTATTCCAGTATCAAGCTAAAAGAAAAAAAAAAAACAAAGTTGCAGCTGTTCTATCATCTCTCTAAATCAAACTAAAAAGAGCTAAATTTACAGCTAAAAAAGAAGGTAAATTTACGGCTCAGTCTACCTAATAAAAGAGGCTAGATCTACAGCTATATTCCATCCTCACTAAAAAATATAAAATACGAGAATTGGCAAGTATGTTGTATCATCTCTCAAATACTAGCGAATGAGACGCTAAATTTGCAGCTATGTTTCATCGTCTCAAAATCTAGTTTTAAAAATACACGTAAAATTTGCAAATATGCCCTATCTTCTCTCCACATCAAGACGTACACACACACACACACACACACACACACACACACACACACACTACAATAATCTCTGCCTTTCATCCACAGCTGAGTACCAGAGAAGCTCATTCTTCAGAGACACCCACCTACATCCTTACCCTCGTAGATGGCAGCATTGTAGTCACGAACACATCTATACCAAAGTAAGATTATTATTATAAGTCCCACTTCCCTGTAGACAGTTTTTTTTTTTTTATCATTATTATTATTATTATCGCTGATTTTAAAATTGCGAAATTTCAAAGGCTATTTGGCTTAGAGCCTTCAAACTCTGTCAACTTAGTGGGCCAGCTGTCTGCTTCTTTTAGCCAAATTTGGTGTAAATCCGTCAACCGGATCTCGAGATATTTTCCAGAACAAAGAAGAGTGAGTGAGCCACGCTATCTCAAGAATCGCGTAAGCCAGGAAGCAGAAATTTTACTACAATATAGCCTTAAGGCGGACGCAGTGCGGAATGGAGTATGGTTTCAAACGGTTGATTATTCTGTGAGATACGAAATTAGGACTTTTCTGGGTATTCCGTATGTCATCTAATTTTCCATGAAGAATTAAAACTAGAGCCATTAAACTTGGTGGACTTATAGACTATGGTGACTTAAGGTGACATGCACACGATCAGTGACCTTGGCCTCCAGGTCACTTTACCGTTCGGCTTATTGTGGGACTACAGGGAGAGGCAGTGGCTGTGGCAGGTTTCTCTTTATCAAAATTGTCCTAGGACAATTTTACGGTGTTCTAGTTGTTGTTATTATTTTTATTATAATATATTATTAGTAGTATCATTATTATTATCATCATCATCATTATCATTGCTACTACTATTATTAATATTATTATTATTATTATTATTATCATTAGTCATCCTCTTCCTCCTCCTCCTCCTCCGTCCCATCATCATCATCATTATTATGCATCTTAATTTATCTATCTCTATTTATTATTACATCATTTACTGAAGTAGGGAGCGGAGGGCAGCGAAATGGCAGGGGACAGGGCGACATGGTGGTGATTTGTTTGTGGCACTTACAGGATTAGAAAGATAGACAGACATACAGAAAGATACATAGATAGAGTTTTTGTTTATTTATTTGTTTATTTCACAGCGTATTAGCAGACGTGATGGTGAGAGAACATGCTGTGGTGGACATGGGATATGATTTGCTGTGTCAGGTGGCCTCCTCCATCCCCACAACAGAGGTGCCCCAGCCCTTCACAGCAGACACAGCCATCTACGCACTCACTGGCAACTACACTATTGCGTATTCGGTGAGGCGAGAGAGAGAGAGAGAGAGAGAGAGAGAGAGAGAGAGAGAGAGAGAGAGAGAGAGAATTAATGCAACCAAATCCATAATGATGACGATGATGATGGTAATGATTTTGTGTGTGTGTGTGTGTGTGTGTGTGTGTGTGTGTGTGTGTGTGTGTGTGTGTGTGTGTGTGTGTGTGTGTGTGTGTGTGTGTGTGTGAAATATAAGCGAAGAATAACAATAACGATGATCAATATTCTCTCTCTCTCTCTCTCTCTCTCTCTCTCTCTCTAACAGATGGAGAGCACACTTTTCGGCGCAGGTGACAGGTGGAGTCAGGTGGCCCAGGTGATGTGCCAGGAGGTGATTGAAACCCCAGGTGTGCAGGTGTCAGATCTTTGGGTACCCCTTCTCATCCCCACCCCCTTCACCGTAACGTTCACCAAGGTACTGTGCAGTGGTATTTGTTGTATCTTTAGGGTACTGTGCCAAGGTCTTTGTTATATGGCTAGGGTACTTTTTTTTTTTTTTAATGCGAGGAAGAAGGAACCAAAGGCCATGAGCCCGCAGTAACAGTTTCCTCCAAGAGAAAAACAAAATACAATAGAGAGCCAAATTCAAGATCCGATCATTTTGAGATGCCTGGACACACTGCGTTTGAAAGACTGGAGATCATAGGCAGCAGGAAATACAGACAGAAGGAGACAGTTCCAGAGCTGACCTGTTGCATAAATGAAAGACTGGGAGTAACGGTTAACCCTTGCATTAGAGAGTTGGACAGAAAAGGGATGAGAGTTTGCTGCCAGACGGGTGCTACGCGCCCGTCGTAGAGGTGGAGGAATGCAAGCAGACAGTTCAGAGGAGCAGTGACCATTAATGTAGCGATAGAAAAGAGATAAAGATGCAACAGTGCGGCGAAGAGACAGAGGTTGAAGGGAGTCAGTAAGAGGAGGAGAGTTAATGAGACGAAAAGCCTTTGACTCAACCCTTTGACTCAACTGTGCATTGGTCCTTGTTATATAGCTAGGGTACTGTGTTTTGTCCTTGCTATATCACTACGGTACTGTGCTTTGTCCTTGTTATATCACTGCGGTACTGTGCTTTATCCTTTTTTTTTTTTTCGAATTATCCGTGGCATCAGAAGCTGCGTAACACTTCTCCCTCAGCGATTTGTTTTGCATATCATACCTTAACATCCTTTTGTATATATTCTGTGCAGTTTTCAGCCTGAAGGAGTGTTGTGGTGTTGATGTGGACATGACTGAATGTGGTGAGAAATGCACTGAGATGATCTGCCATTTGAGGAGAGTACTGTAGAGAATGAGAGATTGACTAGAGGAGTGTATGTGACTGAAGAGGTAGGGGAAAGGAGGAGGGGCAGACCAAGGATGAGATGGAGGAGTAGACTGGAGAGATGTATGAGAAAGGAGGGTGTGGGCTGAAGGGAAGGCAGCCAAATTGCAGAGGACGGGGTGACGTGGAGTCGATTTATATGTGGCCACCCCTTCCGGGATTAAGGCGTCTGGCAATAGATAGACAGATAAATTTGACAGACATAATTGCCATCAGTAATACAAAAGAGCTTATCTAGGTGCAATGTGCAAAATAAATCGCTAAGGGACGAGCGCTACGGAACCCTGGGAGTAGCTTAAAATGTGACCTCTTTTTTCATCTTTGCAGGGAGCTCCAGTCTTCTCAAGTCTGGACACCGGCGAGGAACAGTTCTATGTCTACTACGACTGTGAGTGTTTTGATAATTTTGATGGAGAGAAAGAGAGAGAGAGAGAGAGAGAGAGAGAGGGAGAAATCCTTAGTGCGCAATGGATGATCTGTTTCAAGTCATTAATGTGGACTCACTAGACTTTCAAATCATTATTATGCAATGAATAATGGAGACTTTTAAATCTCTCCAGACTTAGAGATTCTTCAGTAATTCTCAATAAAACTTGCCCCACCTCTCCTGAGACCCTCTTCAGCCCCACCCCCAGGAGAAGGAAAAGGAATATGATGCAAGTCACGAAGAAGTGTTGTGGACAGGATACGAAGCCACAGTTTTGTTTTATTCCAACACTGAGCAGTATGAAAAAAAAAAAAAAAAAAAAAAAGGACGAAAATCTGGGCCAAGGTAACGCAAAGAAAAATGGGAGAAATGGAGTTCCCTCGAGCTAAGCCCTGTATTGGACTATATAGACCCGCTAGGGTTACAGGAGCGAGCTACCACTCCCGGCACGGCAGCCCGGGCGAGGCTCGAACTCGCAATCCCCCGATTACGAGTCCGGCGCGCTACCACTGTGCTACCGCGCCCGTTAAGGCAAAGAAAACGACTTCGTGCTGAGAGGGGTAACTTATCCATTTTCTCCCAAACAGACTCGATGGGGAAGGTATGGAGTGTGAACCTAACGTATGCTGCAACTGGCAACTTTACTCTCAGTGGGATCGCTACCAACGCACTCAGTGGCGAGGTGAGTGAGTGTGTGAGTGAGTTAGCGTGAGAAAGAGGCGACATGAGTAGAGAGAGTGAGTGAGTGAATGAGTGAGTGAGAGACAATCTAATTCACCCTAACCTAACCAATGTAAATCTAGTTCAACCTATTCTAATCAGCACTAACCAAATCCAACAGTATTAACCCAGCCTAACTAATACTCTCTCTCTCTCTCTCTCTCTCTCTCTCTCTCTCTCTTTCTCTCTCTCTCTCTCTCTCTCTCTCTCTCTCTCTCTCTCTCTCCTGCAGGTGGCCTACAACGCAAGCATCCACGTGGTGCCTATAGTGACGGACAATTGGGTCGTCACAGCCCTCTGCCCCTGCCTTGCTGTGACGGAGGGGTTCAATGTGACGCTCCATCTCCCTGCAGCTCCCAATCCACCCTTCACAGCTCACCTCAAAGCACTATATGAGAGCGGAGAGCTGTTTGGTAAGTCTCTTGAAGGTACAGTCTGCTTCCCTCGTACTTTTCATTCTCTCTCTCTCTCTCTCTCTCTCTCTCTCTCCTAGCCTAACCCAAACCCAGCCAATAATAATCCAACCCAAGCTAACTTCATTCAACCTAACCCATCTCAACCCTACCCAACTCAGTCCAACCCAACTCAATCCATCTCAACTCAATCCATCTCAACCCAATCCATCCCAACCCCACCCAACCCAATCTAACCCAGACCTCCCTCAGCCCCTGTGGACTTGGACTTCGGGACGTCAGACCATGGAGGGACCGCGGAAGACGTCACCCAGACCTTGCACACGGCCATCCTCACCCCGGGTATCTACACACTCACCTTCCACCTTGCTAATCAAGTCTCCAATACCACCGCCACAACACAGGTAGGCCCGTTTCTATCTGTCTATCTGTCTGTCTGTCTATCTGTAGCCGGGCGCCTTAATCCCGCAAGGGGTGACCACAGAAAAATCGCCTTCATGTTCTCCTGTCCCCTTCTTCCTCACCAATCATTTCCACTACATCACCGTCACAACACAGGTAGGCCCGTTTCAATCTATCTATCTGTCTAACTATTTATCTGTATGTCTATCTATTTATTTTTCTCTCTATAGTCAGACGCCTTAATCCCGTAAGGGGTGGCCACAAACAAATCACCTTCATGTCGCCCTGTCCCCTGCCATTTCGTTACCCTCCAGCCCCTAGCTTACACCCCCTCTCTCTTACATACCTCTCTACTTCATCCCTCCATCCTTCCATTTTTTTTTATATTTTTTTTAGTTTTTTGACTTTCCGAGACACAGAAAACCATGTATAATACGCCAAAGGAGGACTGAAGAGGGAGCCTTCTCGTGGTGGGATTGATATGACCGGTGAGGGAGCTGCCTGGGTATCCTAAGTCCCACATGGTTATAGCCAAATCCCTCAGTTCCATCCCTATCTCCCAAAAGGTGAATGGTGAACTGTGGTATTATTGTGTAGTAGTAGTAGTAGTAGTAGTAGTAGTATCGGTGTCACCACATGAAGGCGTCCTCTCCAGGTATCGATGTCATATGATGAAATAGACATACACTCTCTCTCTCTCTCTCCTCATATCCTGCTCATCCCTTCCGCCTCCTTTTTCCTTTCCCTTCCCCTCATCCCTCTTTCTCCCTCCTCTCACACCATTCCTTCTACTTTCTCCAACGCCTCCTTTTGCTCCCTCTCTTCCCTTCTACTTCTCCCCCTTCTCGCACTCTCTTCTCCTCCTCTCTCTCACCCCTCCTCCTCTCTCCCTCTCTCCTTCTCATCCCTCTTCTTCTTCCTCCTCTCACCCCTCTTCCCCTTCCCCCTCCTACAGGTACAGGTGAATGAAGGACTGAAGGACATAGGCACCCCCGACATGACCTTCCTCGTAGACGGCACCCTTACGCCCGCCATGGGACCTGAAGGCAATATGGTCATGGCGAATTCCTCCATTATCTTCACACCTACTGCTGCTTCAGGTTAGAGTCATGACTCTCTCTCTCTCTCTCTCTCTCTCTCTCTCTCTCCCAATCCCATTTCCCCTCATTCAACCTCACCCCAGCCCATTACAACCCCAATTTTTCTTGCCTTTTTGGCCAACACATTACCTGCACACCCTTTGCTCCTTCAGGTGTGCTCTACGATTTTCTCACCTGTCATTTCATTCTAACCCCCAATTAACCCCATGTCACCTATGTTAACCCCATTTAAATGAACTGTCCAACCTCCTTCACCTTTACCTCAGCGTCGGGTTAGGTTCAGTGATGATGATGATGATGATGATGATGATGATGATGATGATGATTATAATGGTGATGATGATGAGGATGGTGACGAAGATGGCAATGGTGAATAATGACGGCAAATGCAAAGAAAACCAACACCAATAATGTAAACAAATAATATAATAATAATAATAATAATAATAATAATAATAATAATAACTTCTATTCTTATGGCAGGAGCTGAGTCGGTAACCCAATGGAAGTTAACACTCTGGCCCTCAGGCGAAATCTTGGACACTGTAGATGCTTGGAATGGAACCCTCACTTTTAACTTCAACAAGGTGGGTGTCTGTCTATATTCCTTTTACTCCAAGTTGACCTAAAAGTATCCTCTCTCCCCTCCTTGAATACGGTTCCAGTCACGAAGAAGTACTGTGTAAAGGATGGAGAGCAGTAATGCTATATTTTTCTGTCTACCTCTAAGCTTCGTGAAATAAGCTGCAAAAGGATGAAAATCTGGGCCAAGTTGGGGTAAAGGAGATAATTTGGCTGTCTGTCCGTCTTTCTGTCTTCCATTATTTCTTTCTGTTTGTGCCTGGCTATCAAGTTGGCTGTCTCCCTGTGTTTCTATCTTCCTTTTCCTACTCTGTCTATCTACCTGTCTTAATTTCTTCTTGTTTTTTTACCTACCTGCCTATCTGTCTCTGTATGTGTCTACCTCTTCCCTCCCAACTTCTCTGCTCCTACCTCATTTTCTCTCCTCTCTCTCTCTCTCTCTCTCTCTCTCCTCCATTCTCATCCCATCTTCTCTCCTCTACCCACACTCTCATCTCTCCCTCTCTTCTCTTCCCATGCCGCCTCCCATACTCTCACGCACACTCTCATCTTCTCTCCTCTACCTCCACTCTCACCTCTCTCTCTCTCTCTCTCTCTCTCTCTCTCTCTTCCTATCCCATTTCCTCTTCTCTCACACTCTCTCTCCGTCTGCAGTCCATGTCGGGCCCCCAAACTCTCATGGTCTCCGGATACAATTCAGTGCAAGGCTGGATCCACTCAGACAATTTCGTGATCGAGGTGGTGACGAAGGTGGAAGGCTTCGAGGTGACGGACGACGGAGAGATCATTGAGCCGGTGAGTGGTTCCGTAACACCTCTTCCTTAGCGATTTATCCTGTGGTTATTTGAAGATTCCGTCGTACCTCCTATTTCTCGATTTTTTTTTTCTTTTCTTACGTTTGATCTGTTTGCTGAGATCATGGTTCCGTAACAGCTCTTCCTTAGCGACTATTACACACACACACACACACACACACACACACACACACACACACACACACACAAATTTACTTCTCTCTACCTAACACACCAGCAACAGAAGCACAGTCTTTCCTGTTACTATTTCTTTATCAAACAGTACGTACCAACAAAATATAATATCCTAACCAAACGGAGTGCAACAACAATCAATAAAATCCCTTCGATATTTCCACCAATAGAACCTCCTTTACTCATCTTTCCTTCCACAATAGAATCTCCTTTAATCCTTCCCCCCACAACAAAATCATCTTTACTTATGTTTCCTCCCATAACAGAATCTTCTTTAGTCTTTCCCCTACAACAAGAATCTTTAATCTTTCTTCCCGCCACAGAAACTCCTGAAGGCGATCAACGTGAGTTTCACCGTGCTGCCGCCCTTGTCCTGCATCAAGGTGGACTACGGGGATGGGGCCGACTGTGAGTCATACGGCTTCAAATCTACCTGTGAGGAAACTTACCCCGATGCAGTTTACATGGGGCCCCACACCAACCCCAGGACCCTCTACCACAATTACACGTAAGCTAAATATCACCTGAATTTCTGAGGTATAAATCTGTGATGTGGTTACCTCAATAAATCACTTAAAATTATCTCGAAACCATGAAACCGTATCGAACCCCAATGAATCCTTGCAAAAATGGACCTCTACACCAACCCCAAGGTCCTTCATTGCATCTACACATAAACCAAAGAACTTCTGAATTTCTGATATATAATTCTAAGATATGGTTTCCTCAGGAGTTCACTTAGCTCTGTCTCGAAATTATAAAGCCCTATCGAACCCTAATGAGACCTTGCTAAAATGAGCCATCACATCAACCCCAAAAACATTTACCACAACTACATGTAAGACTAAATAACATTAGCAGCAGCAGCAGCATCAACATCATCATCGCTATCTTCCATTTTCTAGTGAGGAGGGGAGGTACCAAGTCTTAGTGGCGTTCAAGGACTCTGATACGACCCTGACGAGAGACCTAGACGTGGTTATTGCTTCCCTCCCCTGCAAGATGCCGGAAGTGAAGATAATCAAGAAAACCTCCCTGCAGACGCCGGCGCAGAACCTTCGCTCCATCGCCCTCATCGTCAACACCGTGACCAAGATGGATTGCAAATATATCGTGCCTGTAAAGTGAGTCTCTCTTCTTCCACCTCTCTCTCTCTCTCTCTCTCTCTCTCTCTCTCTGTTAAATCTCTCCTCATATTCATGTAAATAGAGAGTAAACGAAACTCCAGACGGCCTCCTTGGGGACTACCACATCCGTACGCTCTATATAACTCCCACAGGCGCTGGTGGATCGTCACGAAAGTGGATCCAGTGACGGAGGCGCCCCTGCAGGATGTGGAGGTGGAGGGCGTATTACGGTCCTGGAACTACTCTCAGCTGGACGTGATCCCTCGCTTCCTCGGAGTCGGAACGTATCGACTCACTTACTGGGTCAGGCTCGAGGCTTCAAAGATCTTCCCCCTAGAGAGATCAGACACTACTTACGTCCGTATCATTTCTGTAAGCATTTCTTCCTAGTTACTGCTCATTTTTTCCTTATTTTTCCTAATTTTCCTGCTTTTCCTCCCCCTCCATCTGCCTTTCTCTGCTTTCCCCGCGAGGCTTCACAGATCTTCCCCCTAGAGATCAGACACTACTTCCGTCCGTATTATTCCTGTAAGCATTTCTTCCTAGTACTGCTACTTTTCTTCCCCTGCTTCCATGTTTTTTCCACTTCCCACCTTCGCCTTTTTCTGCATTTCCCTCTTCTGTTTACATTTTCTTATGCTTTCCTCCTCTTCTTCCTACTTCTGCCTCTCTCTGCTTTTCCCTCTCCTAATGTTTAAATTTTCCTGTTTTCTCATCTTGTTGCTCCTCGTTTTCTTCCTGTTGTTGGTCTTCCTATTACTGCTAGATTTTCCTTTTTTTTCTCATTTTCCTGCTTTTGCACATCCTACGTCTGCCTTTCTCTGTTTTCCCCTCTTCTTCTGGTTAAATTCTCCTTTTTTCCTCTTCCTGATCCACTTTTTCTTCCTGTTGTTAATCGCCCTCGTACTGCTACATTTTCCTTTTTTCCGCATTTTCCTACTTTTGCACATCCTACGTCCGCCTTTCTCTACGAGTACTTTCCCATCTTCTGTTTTAATTTTCCTGTTTTTCTTCTTCCTGTTCCTCTTTTTCTTCCTGTTGTTTCCTCTTCTTATGTCTTCATTTCTCTCTGCTTCTTCCTACCTCTTTTTTTCCTTCTTTTCTTCACCTACTGAACCAGGGTCGAGACTCGAAAATATTTCCCTGTTCTCCCCTCTTCTTGTCGTTCGATAGAGTAACGTAGGTTCGATTAGGACAGGTTAAATTAGACTAAGGTTAGTTTAAGTTAAGTTAGGTCTGATTAAGGTAGATTATATTAAGTTAGGCTGTTAGTTTAGATTAAATTAGATGAGCATGCCATTAACTAACCTCACTTTCAGTCCTCCCTGCAAGCCGTGATGCTGGAGGGGTCAGTGAGCAGTATCAGTCGAGGGTATAACCGCATCGTAACACTAAACCCGGGACCCCTCTCACTTGACCCCGATGAACCCGAGGACAAGGTAGGTCGCCGCGAGTGATTAGAGAAGTGGTGTGCTGTTTGAAAGGACGCGAGATCTATTTAGAGAATATTTTTGCCGTTTGAAAGGACGCGAGATCGACTTAAAGAATTTTTTTGCTGTTTGAAAGGACGCGAGATCGACTTAGGGAATTTTTTTGCTGTTTGAAAGGACGTGAGATCGATTTATAGAAGTGGTCTGCTGTTTGAAAGGACGCGAGATCGATTTAGAGAAGTGGTCTGCTGTTTAAAAGGACGCGAGATCGATTTAGAGAATTTTTTTTGCTGTTTGAAAGGACGCGAGATCGACTTGGAGAAGTGATTTGCTGTATGAAAGGGCGCAGTTTTGACGCCAGACTTAAATTAACCCCTTTTAGTACGAGATGCGACGCTGAAGAGGAGCGCCGTCGAGTTCAGGCTGAGATGGGGAACTTTCTGGTGATTTTAGGGGGATGGTCTGTTGTTTGAATGGCTGTGAGATCGAGTCCAGGGTGAGGTTGGGAACAGTTTGATTATTTTTGAGTTTCTTTAAAATTATATATACTTATCCACAAACCCACCGATGTCATTAAAAAAAATAATAATGTCACACTATCCTGAACGAGACAGCTCTAGTGTGTATTCAGTGTGGATGGAAGGTTTTTTGTGTCGAAGTGGTGACATGTGAAGTTTGTGGCAGCTAGGACGGCTATTGAGAGAGACAGACAGAGAGAGAGAGAGAGAGAGAGAGAGAGAAACAATGACAATCACTCTCTCTGTTTATCTATCTATCCATCTATTTATCTATCTATCCATCCATCTATCTATCTGTCTATCTATTTATCTATCATTTCAGAACTTCAACTTAACCTGGTGGTGTCGCATCATCTCCCCCGTGACAGAGGTTCTTCCCCTAGACGCCAAAGGGAAGCCAAAGGTAAAGTCTATCTATCTGTCTATCTATCTATCTGTATATCTATCTATATATCTATCTATCTATCGTATCTTAGGGCTACAGATAGTTTAGCATTCAAGGTAGAGGGGTGACAACTGCAGGCCATGTAAAGCGAGTATGACATGCACTATATATATCTTGTCATCTGTCTATCTATCTATCTATCTGTTTATCTATCTATCTATCTGTCTGTCTATCTATCTATCTATCTATCATGTTGTCCTCTCTCATACTACGCAGGTACCATGATTTGTAAAGTATTTTTTATCTCACTTCTGAATATGATTTCTTGGATGTAATCAACTTTCACCCATACACCTGCCATACACGTCAAACAATACCAAGTTAGAGTATCAGGGAAGCTTCGTAACACCTCTTCCTTAGCGATTTATCTTTGTAGGTGACACAGGGGACCTTCTAGCACTGTTCCCTTCCAATATATTCCTACACCTGGCGCTCCAACATCAGCGTTTTAAAAAGATACGCAGCATAAAAGAGTACGCTGGGATGTAAAACCGAAAATCAATCGCCATAAAACGGTGTGCTGGGATTAAACAGTCAAGATAATTCGCTAAAGAACAGGTGTTAGGGAGCCTCCTGTGCTGACGAAAATGGGGACCTGGAAGTTTAACAAGATCGTTCCCACAGGTACACAACATCCACTCCATTCCCGACCCAGATGCCCTGAAGAACAACAACAATGGGTGTTTTGGGGATGGGCCAGGTAGGTAAAGAGAGAGAGAGAGAGAGAGAGAGAGAGAGAGAGAGAGAGAGAGAGAGAGAGAGAGATTCGTTCCTAGCTATCATTATACATAATCCAAATAATGCACTCACACATCATCTTTCTCCCCGTACGTACTTGCGTTTGCGTGCGTTTGCGTGCGTGTAGGGACCCTGGACATCAGCGGAGGGACCCTGGAGCTAAACACGGGCAGCTTTATCCTGGGGAAGGCGACGTATGAGTTTGTGGTCCGCATCAGCAAGGACACGAGGGAGGCGTATGCTGAGTTGCAGATGACCGTCGTTCAGGACCCACCCCCTATGGTGCAAATCGCGTGAGTAGACGGGAAATAAACACGTATTGTCCTCGTACTCTCCTTGTTCCGTAGGCTAGGTCAGGAGCCTTGTAATACCTCTTTCATGGCCAGGTGTAGTTAGAATGGATGGCTATTAAACTGAAAAAAAAAGTCTTAACTCGTACCTAAAAGTGAATCTCGTAACTAAAACATTTCAATCTTGTAACTAAAGAAATTCAGTCTCGTAAGTAAAGAATTTCAATCTCGTAACTACAGAAATCGAATATTCTCGTAACTAAAGAAACAGAATCTTATCTCGTAAATAAGACCCGTCAGGTAGGAAGAAAATAGTAACCAAGGGGACGCATTCCTACCTCATATCTTTTAGTCTTTCAAGTTGCAGGAGTGGCCCAAGTCAGGTGAAATTAATAGTATACTAGTAACCAAGGAGTAGCGTAACTTTCGTCCATGGCCCACTACAGGTGCGCCAACGCTCACCTGTGCGGCCCCCACCCTGAAGGCCAGCTCATTAACCCCTCCTCTCGCCTGGGCCTCACCGGAACATGCATCCAGGACTGTAAGGACAACATGACGTTCCTGTGGACTATTATGGATGGGTAAGGTCAATCTGTCTGTTTGTCGGTCTGTCTGTCCTCTCTTTCTCCCTGTAATTACCCTCCCACATCACACCTCACTAAATCACCCTCCATACCACACCACACAAAGTCACCCTCCCACATCACACCTCACTAAATCAGCCTCCCACACCACACAACACAAAATCACCCTACCACACCACACCACACCACACTAAATCACCCTCCCACACCACACCACACAAAATCACCCTCCCACACCGCACTACACAACGTCACCCTCCCACATCACACCACACAAAATCATCCTCCCAAACCACACCACACAAAATCACCCTCCCACACCACATCACACAAAATCACCCTCCCACACCACGTCGCACCACACCACACAAGGGGCATTAGCTGGAGGGCCTTGAAGCTCCCGCATAATAATAATAATAATAATAATAATAATAATAATAATAATAATAATAAAAGGACAGAGGGGAAGAAGAATGGTGACAAAGAGAAAGTAAGAAAATGGCTAAGGGAAGTAGAGGACACCAACCCTCACTCTGATAGAACCAGCCCACTACTGAGATAGAGAGAGAGAGAGAGAGAGAGAGAGAGAGAGGGTAATTAAAACTGCTTAACATAATATTCAGGTAACGTTATTACTACCATTAATGAAATACTCATTTATAGTTACTCTGAAAAATGGAAATCATCACCATTACCACCATCCTCATCCTCATCCTCCTCTTCCTCCTCCTCCCCCTCATCATCATCATCATTATACATTGATGCTGTTAATAAAGGAAAACATTGCAATTGAAGGATAATTTTGCATGTTGCAGGAAGAGAGGCCCGGTGAGAGAAGCAATGGACCTGGCTGTCTGTCCAACCTGCAAAAACCGTAAGCTATCTCCCTCTCCCTCTCTCTCTCTCTCCCTCTCCCTCTCTCTCTCTCTCTCTCGCTTTTAAATTCTCGATGCAAACTAGGACACCATTAAAACTACATAAATAAAACATAAAACAGTGCTAAAGAGTCAAATGCAAACTAAACCACTTAGAAAAAGGAGTTACGGAGCTTCCTCTAACACTTCAAAAACGGCCCTTTTTATTTATTTTTATTTTTTTTTAGAGAGTTTATAGGGAGAAATATAACCATGGGACTTTTTTTTTCTCTTTTTCTTTTCTTTTTTTCTATTAATTTTTTTTTTGTCCCCCTTTTTTTCCTCCTTAGTGTTCCTTTTTTCTCTTTTTCGCTTTTATTTTTACTCTTTTTTTTTTTGGTCCATAGTACTCTCTCTCTCTCTCTCTTTGCTCTTTTTTGGTCCACAGTACATGCAAAATACTAACTTTTTTCCCTCCTTTTTTCCCTTCCTAAGCCTTCCTGACCTCCAAGACGGACAAAGACCTGGCTGTGACCTCTGACCTCTTCCGCCTCAACCCTGGCGTCGAGAAATACCGCTTCAAGTTGACCATGACCACCCCTACCGATTCCAAAGGGTCAGTACTTATTCATCTATCTGTCTATTTATCTATCTATGTCTGTCAATCTATCTATGCCTCTATTCATCATCTACATATCTATTTACCAATGTCAGTTTCGTCATCATCATCATCATCATCATCATCATCATCATCCAGACCTCTTTTCCCACCCTAATTTGTCATCATCATTATCATCATCATCATCATCAAGACCTCTTTTCCCACCCTAATTTGGGCGAGGTAAAGTCCAAAGAGCAAGAAAAAAATATAGAGAAATGGAATACTAACCAAAATTTGCCCCACTGAATGAGCCACACTTTCATTCACTCACCATTCAAGCTCCTGGAATCCTGGCTTTATTTCTTTAGTTATTTATTAAGAGAAGTGTTTTCGTAGGCACATCACTCTTCCCCCCTTTTTTTTTTTTTATTCTTTTTAAAGGTATACCTTTGAGATGCAGTCAGGATTCCTTGGGCTTGATTGATGAATGAATGAATATGTGGCTAACTTCACTGGGCTTCATGTTCACCAGTTCTTTCGCTATCATTTTCTTTCCTTCTCTTCTGTACCCTACCTCACCCCACCTGTGAATGCGACGATGACGATGACGATGATGATGATGATGATGATGATGATGACGATGATGATGATGATGATGATAATGATGATAGATGTTCAGGCATTTTCTTCTTTGACCCTACAGATTTGCTGAACTGACGGTGATTCTGAACAAGAGACCTGAAGGGGGACGATGTGAGTTGTTCAGGACTGAGGTGATGGCGCTAATCCAAGAGACAAAGGCGGCCTGTGTGAACTGGAAGGACCCTGAGAATATGGGCATCAAATCTTACGCCTTCTACTACCCCAAGGACGGTAAAAGTGTAGTCATGGTGGCCTCATCATTCAACACTGCCAGTCTCATCTTCCCCACAGGCGTGTTTGAGGTGTGGGTTAAGATCGATGACTTGTTCGGTAGTTCCACGAATGTCAGAGTGGGGCAGGTCAACGCCACCATGATCTCAGAGTCCAACTTCACCAGCTACAACGTGTCAAATATATTGGAGTATCTGGCGGCCGTCGGCGACCAAGAAAAGATGGGCATGATCCTGGTTGCCCTTGCGTCCATCAGAGAGAACGCACCTTGGCTGTCCCTCAACTTCAGCGACACTGAAAACGTGTCGCAGGAAGTGGTGAACGAACGCCTCACTAAAGTAGCGGATATGAACAAAGAGGCGCTCGTATTTAGCATCAAAACAATGGACTTTGCCACACTGGACCAGCTCAACGTAGGTGTGGAGGTGCTCACGGCGACGGCATGTGGAATCT
Source organism: Coenobita brevimanus (assembly GCF_032717465.1). NCBI lineage: Eukaryota > Metazoa > Arthropoda > Malacostraca > Decapoda > Coenobitidae > Coenobita > Coenobita brevimanus. Next base: position 5,270,380 of record NC_136958.1, on the reverse strand, counting down.
TACATCAGGAAATGGCCGCTTATACAATTGACTTTGATTTTAGGGAGAAGGCTCTTTTCCTCCTCAAAAAGATGTCGGAAAAGCTAAAAGAACTTCCCATTAAAGCCCCACAGGACCTTGTAGAATTTACCTCTGGTTTTGTTGATGCTGTTGATTGCCTTTTACGGACTATGAATATCATAATAACTAACCCTGGGATGGTAAGCCCAACAGACTTGGTAGCTTTTGAGGACTACGAATACGAAACAGGTATTGATACAGAAGACATAGAGTTTAAGCCGCCTGTTAGTAGAATAGAACAAATGAAGCTGAACATCCTCGAAACCACCAGATTCAGGGCAAAGACAGTAGTTCAAGAGTTATTCCAATTGATCAACAACATGACTTATGAAATTTTGAGCAGGACTGTGTCTGGTGAGGTATTTCAAACGAAATCAGAGGGAGGCACCGTTTGTTACATCCGCAAAGTTACAGGTAAGTTCCTCCAAAATGGCCTTGAAGTTAAAGCCAACGATGACAGGAATTCGACCGTACAGTTCCCCCCAGGTTTTTGTCCCTCACTCTATGTCGACCCAAAAGCAGATTGTAATGGTAGCATGACAGTGAGTGGTCTGTCAGTCATGGTCTGGCCTTTCCTGACTCATGTATACCCAGATAACCACGTCTATCTCTCCAACAAGACGAGCGTTGTGGTCGTCAGGGCATATGTCAAGAATAAGAAAGTGGAGGTGACGGATGAAAAAACTCCACTGGTCATTAAAATCCCCAGGGTATCTGAAACCTTACCCAACACAACCCATGTGGACGCCAAGGAATGGATGCACAGCAGGGTTCCGTTTGTGTACCATGCATTTAATGTGTCCCAGCCGGGCTCAGCTTTCTCCATTGAAATTGATGTATCCCAGGCGGCACCTCCCAGTTTGGTCTTTCTCCTGGATTACGAGAGGCAACCAACGCCTTCGAAATTTGAGAAGATCATCTATGTGCAATCTCTGCCAGAAAATGAAAATGGAACAAAGTTCTGGTTCTTGGACAGTAAGAAAAATGGTGACAGAACTGGGAGATTTTTTCTAGCAGTTGCTGCTCTAGTGAAGAACAAAGACATCACCACAGTCAATGAGAACAGCACCCTTGATCGAAGTGACTTTGTTAATACTCTTGACTTCACGTACGATCTGCGAGTGATTACATCCAGCTGTTACTACTTCGACAGTATGAAAGAGAAATGGTTGGGAGAAGGACTGAACACCTTTAAAATCACACCAACACACACCTATTGTGAAGCTTATCATCTCACACCCTTTGGATCCGGTTACTTCCCTATGCCGAATGAGCTTGACTTTGCCTATATATTTACTCACGCTGGCTTTATCAATAACTGGATCATATATTTTGTTTTAATAGTTACCCTCTCGTGCTTTTTAGCATTGCTCATCTTTGCACGATGTAAGGATAGGAAGGATATCGAGTATCGAGGCATGGTACCCCTAGATGACAACGTGGTGGAAGACAAATACTTGTACGAGATTATTTTCACCACTGGGCCAGATAAGGAGGCTGGCACTGACTCCAACATCCAGTTCATTGTGTCTGGAGAATATGATGAAACAAATGTCAGGTCTCTCCCTCCGTCAAAAATGCGTCACTTCAACCGCTACAGTGTTGACGGCTTTGTGATGAGCACACCTGGACCCCTTGGCCACATCAACTACCTACGCATCTGGCATGACAACAGTGGTAAATTTCCCTTTGACAGCTGGCAGTTGGAGAGTGTGGTCATCAGGGATCTGCAAACACGAGAGAAGTTTGAGTTTTGCCCCAGCAGTTGGCTGGCCTTTGATCGGGAACCATATAAAGTGGACCAGACATTCAAACCCATCGACAAGGAGTCTGACAGATCCTTCAGTTCGGACTTCTATTACAAGGGCCACAGGAGCGCCAATGAGGATCACATGTGGCTGTCGATATTTCTTCGTCCAACAGGCTCTAGGTTCTGTCGCGTGGAGCGTGTGGTGTTGGCCATGACATACCTGTACCTTGTCATGTTTGTTGCTGCTGCCTGGTACCGCACCCTCAGTGACTCCCCTCGGGAACCCATCTATGTCCTCAACATAATCCCTTTATATTTGGAAGAAATAGTAACTGGCGTGTTGTCCAGTCTCTTAGTATACCCACTGGTGATGCTTCTTGCCTTTGTGATGAAGAGAGCGAGACCCCGCCGGCTACGAAAGTGTCGGGCACTGGAAGCGGCAGCCAGACAGCGACGAGAACAAAGGATGAGCAAATCACTAGAGACTGGACCAGATGACTTGCGCAACTCCTATGATGAGCAAGATGGGCCATCAGGAGACCAGCCCAAGGAGGCGAGTGCAGTCCCTTGCCTGCCTTGGTGGACACGATGGCTGACCTGGCTGGTCATGCTGGCTTGTCTGGGGGCCTCAATCTTCTTCGTGTGGTCGTACGGCATCATGTGGAGCGAGAACAAGACCTACAAGTGGTTCTACTCCTTTGTGTTTGCCTTCTTCATATCCCTTCTGGCGACACAGTGGTTGCGAGTGGTCCTCATCACACTTTTCAGCATCTGTTGCAGGAAGGCCAACACCATCTCAGAGGATATCGATTGCGATGAGGAACTACCTGAACTCAGCTACGACGAGGAGTGGAAGAATGTCGAGGCAGCTGATCCATTCGCTAAACGCAAGGCAAGTTGTCAGCACCCCCATGGACGTATTCTAGGTTGCGTAGGAGGCTTCATGGCACCTCTTCCTCAACGATTTATTCTGAATTTGACACGATTTTAGGCAGACTGGGCCACAACTAGAAACACATCAATAATGTAATGATAATAATAATAATAATAATAATAATAATGACAGTAATAACAATAATAGAGACATGATAAGCATAATAAATCGCTAAATAAAAGGGATCACGAAGCCTCCTGTGTCATCTAGAATACAAACCCATCTCGTATTCTCGTCATCTTAATAATTTCATGACCTTCGTGCACTCGAGAGGCAGATACATAAATAAACCTAACGATAAATAACAAGTCTAACTCTTATATTTAAATGTACTGGTTTCCTGAATGATCCCTGTGGAGTTTATAGGCAAAAAATTTTATCTTTCTCTTTCTTCTTCGTTTTGTTTTGTTTTCCTCATCGTCCTCCTCCTCCTCCTCCTCCTCATCATCATCATCATCATCATCACCATCATCATCATCATCATCATCACCATTATTATTATTATTATTATTATTATTGTTATTACTACTACAACTACTACTTCTGCTACTACTACTACTATTACTGCTACTACCACCACTATTATTATCATTATTATTATTATTATCATCATCATTCTCCTGGTGCGTGTCTGGGCAGATCAAGGAGGTGGGCGGGGTGGACAACACCGAAGAAGACGTGGCAGCACTAGTGACCCGACTGAGCAAGAAGCGCGACATGAACTACATCCTGAGGGACATCGGCGCCTACTGCCTCTTCCTGGCCATCCTTTTCGTCCTGGCCAGCGACAAGACGGACTTCAACGGCTTCCTCCTCCAGCGGCAGATGACCAACACCTTCATCAAGCCTGGCCATCGGGAACTTGACTTCAGCACAAAGGTAGGGGACGGATACACCTGATTTTCTTTTTATTTTTTTGGTTACACGTCCTGAAGCTCTCCTTGCACTCTCCTGAACTCTTCTTACAGTCTTTCTAATTCTCCTCAGTCCCATACTCCCCCTTGGCCAAATATAATCAATACCTTTATCAAGTTTGGATCCAGGGAACTCGATTTCGGCGCAGAGGTAGAGTATGTCTGATGTCGACTGCTTATGTCAGGCCGTCTTCAAACTCGCCTAAAGTTTTCTAATCTCTCCACAATCCTCCTTCAGTAAACCGTGTCCAATACTTTTACACACACACACACACACACACACACGCACACACACTCACCAGCAATCCCAATTCCCTCTCCCTCTCCTCACAGATCATCACATCAGACCACTTTTGGTTCTGGGCACATTCGGTGATCCTGCAGGAGCTACGGGCGCAGCGCTGGTACAACAACGAGCCCCCCTACGGCCTGCGCGGTTTCCTGGACGACCGTAGCAACCGCATCTTGGGCTACAGCATCCTGAGGCAGATAAGGAGTGATCCCAGGCGCTGCAAGGTGCCTTCTGGCATCAGGGGCGGGCCGAGGCAGTGCTCTGGCCGAAGGGGTGTTGATGACGAGGAAACCAGGTGAGTGGTGTACTTACTTCATCTCATTCTTGCTACCTACAGACGGTTCTTCTCAGTCTGGTAAAGATTTTTGGTAATAGAGGGGTTGATGAAGCCTGCATCTAACGCTTCCAGCTCGAAAGGTTTCCCTAAACAAATAAAATCGTCTAAAGAGAGCAAGAATAAAATGGGAAAAAAGGTCATGAGAGTAGAGTGGCTAACTACTATGAAAATTTATCATGCACAAAATTTAATCATGTATTCTATTAACGTTTTTACTCAGCTCATGACAGCCTTTTCTAACCGACGGGTGTTAGATCATAAGCTTAATATTCCCTTTAAATACTAGAAGCCGTTGTTAAGTTGAATAAAACTGCATGATGTCGGCAGGAATAAACTAAGACGGCCACCACCAGGACATACAAACGGCCTATTTCCCTTGAACCAGGGTGACATTTTTTTTTCTTACTTCATTCTTGCTGCCTCCAGACGGTTTTATTCAGCTTGAGAGGGGCATCTCGCCTTGAGTGGACTGTTGAAGGCTGTATCTAACACGTCCGTTTCCAAAAGCCTTCCCTAAGCTGCATAAAATCATCAGGAAATGGCAAAAAATTAACGAAAAAAAAAAAAAAAGAACACCCCCGAGTTCAAAGCGTGTAAAGATCGTCAGTAAGACCCTTCCCCCTCCCCCAGGGACTTCTGCGCAGGATGGAGGCGCCTTCCGTACACAGACAGCCTGTGTTCACACCCTGAGTTCAACTACACGGATTCAACTACACTTCAGACCTATTCCATGACTGGTCGCTTGGGTTCCTACAGCGGCGGGGGCTACGTCATCCACTTGAACGGTCGCCAGCAGGATGACATCGACAAACTCAAACGCATGCAGAGGCTTAAATGGATTGATAAACACACCCGAGCAGTCATATTAGAGTTTTCGACCTATAACGGCAACGTCAACCTCTTTACCATCTGTACCATCATGGCGGAATTTAACGAAGGAGGAGGCATCACCCCAAAATGGAGGTTTGATCCTGTAAGACTCCTGAAGACCCCTGGCTTATTCGGAAAGGTCGTGATGTTTTGTGAGGCTCTTTTCCTCGTCGCCACAGTGCTCTTCACCCTGATGGAGCTCTGGAAGATGAAGAAACAGAAATGTAGTTATTTTTCCTCGTACTGGAACCTGGCTGAGGTGTGTATCTTGCTGGCTTCGTACGCAACAGTCGGTATTTACTTCTACCGTGACTACCTCACCCAGGATGCCTTAACGCGGTTCAAAGAGTCGCGTGGCAATGACTACGTAAGGATGGATTCTGCAATGGTCCTGGATCAGTGGTACCTTTATCTCCTCTCTTTCATCATCTTCTTCAGCACACTCAAGCTCATCAAGCTGCTACAGTTCAACAAGAGGATGGATGTGCTGGCTCTCACCATAAAGTTTTGTTGGGACGAGTTGTCAGTCTTTGTCATCGCCATGACCATTGTTTTCTTCTCTTTCTGTTGTCTCTTCTACTTCATGTATATCTCATCTCTGGAAGAGTTTTCTCGTTTCCTTAGTGCCGTAGAAACCAGCTTCAAGATGATGCTTGGGAAGTTTGACTTCGAAGCCATGAACAGGGCCAACCCTCTGTCTCCTCTAATTTTCTTTGTGTTCTCTGTCACCAACAGCATGATTCTCATCAACATTATGCTCACAATCATTCTCCAGGCATTCAATCAAGTCAAGATTGATCTTGAGCATCGAGCCAATAAATACGACCTCATTGACTACGTGTGGAGTACGGTACGACGTTTTATAAGACGGGAGGCAGAACCCGACGCCAGCGTGGTGCCTCGTGTTGATGCCAATGGTCCCGGTGCCAAGAAACTGGACGATCGTGATTCCAGCATGGACCAGCTTCCTAATAAGGTAATACTGACATAAGTGACGCGTAGTCTGGTTACCATAAGTGACTTCAAGATAATACTGACATCAGTGAGGCACATCCGCACTGCTGGAAGACACATGACAATAATATTCACATCGGTGCGGGGTGATCTTTTTCAGCCCCCTTACAAGTAATATAATCAACCTGAGGCATATTTGGGTCGCCATAGGAGACGTCTTAGCACTTCCTCCTGACTCAGTCTGCATGTGACACTTTTGCCCCGTCACCACGATGTTTTCTGACAAATTTCTGCTACCACCAGACGATTTTACTGAGCTTAAGGGAGACTTCGAAATGAAGAAACAGCCCTCACATTCATCCTCAGTAAAATAGCCTCCCTAAACTGTAAAATCGTCTGGAAGCAGCAAATGAGACGTCACCGCATTGAAAGAGGTTAGTATCCTCTTGCGTGATAGAAAGATAGATATATATAATACTACAATGTTTCCACCAGCAACCTAAATGATGATGCTAAGATCTGTTAGGTAAAAATAAATTGCCGAGGAGTTCAAAACGGCAAGGTTATGACCCAGTTAGTGTTAGAGCCCCGTAAGTGTGATATTGGTTTATCTTAAACACACGCACACACACCACACACACACACAATATATATATATATATATATATATATATCCACACGACTTACTGAATAGCATATCGGTGGTGGTCGAGCTGCTACATAGCACCCAGTATCGGTATTAGCATCCATCACTAGAAAAAAAGTAATAAAATGAAATAAAGATTAAAAAAGAAAAAAAGGAAAAGAGAAAAAGGGAAAAATGAAAAAAAGTGGATCGCACAAACATGTAGAACGAAGACCTAAAAAAAAAAAAAAAAAAAAAAAAAAAATCAACCTCTCTCTCCTCCGGCAGGTGAGCCAACTGATGGAGTATATAAACAACACGTATTTCAACGGACAGCTGGACATCAACACCAAGACCAGCATGAAACGCATGATGCACTACCCCAACACCACCGAAACCGACACCATCACCTTTAGGCCCAGACCAGTCATCTCAAGCGATTAAGACGCAGGTAAGGTTTTCAGAGGCGTGCTGAAGGGGAAGGATCATGGTTAACTGTTTGATGAAAATTATTCCTATCTTGGTTTTCTTCATAGTTGGGAGAGGATGGAGATGACAGCTTGGTGCGGAGGGTGAGAGGTGTGAACGTTGATGGTCGAGTTGCAAGATGAAGACAGAAGCACAGAATGTGACCTTAGGAAAAAGGAACTAAATAGAGAGGTTGTTAGAGATCGAGCAGCATGAAGAGCCGCCATTAGGTGACCAAGACCGACGCATGAAAGCACATTGGAGCCACTAGGGATATGGAAGTAAATAGAGGCTGCTAGTGATCGAGCGGCATGGACAGCCGCCATTAGGTCACCAAAATCGATGCATGAAATTATATTGGTGCCTTTATAACTGGGCAAAAAATTCTCTCCCGCATTAGCTGCTAAGGCCATAACCGTGTGTGGGAAGAGGAAGGGGAAGGGGTCATCAACCATACACTCAGCTCTTGTGGGGATTGTGGGCGCCAACACAGCTCTTGTGGGGACTGTGGGCACCAATACAGCTCTTGTGGGGACTGTGGGCACCAACACAGCTCTTGTGGGGATTGTGGGCGCCAACACAGCTCTTGTGGGGATTGTGGGCGCCAACACAGCTCTTGTGGGGACTGTGGGCACCAACACAGCTCTTGTGGGGATTGTGGGCGCCATCACAGCTCTCGTGGGGATGTGGGCACCAACACAGTACTCGTGGGGACTGTGGGTACCAGCACAGCTCTTGTGGGAACTGTGGGTACCAACACAGCTCTTGTGGGAACTGTGGGCACCAACACAGCTCTTGTGAGGACTGTGGGCACAAACACAGCTCTTGTGGGAACTGTGGGCACCAACACAGCTCTTGTGGGGACTGTGGGTACCAACACAGGTCTTGTGGGAACTGTGGGCACCATCACAGCTCTTGAGGGGACTGTGGGCACCAACACAATTCTTGTGGGGACTCTGGGCACTAACACAGTTCTTGTGGGGACTCTGGGCACTACCAGTCTTATAGGGACTATGGGCACCAACACAGCTCTTGGGTCGAGCCATAACCTTCCTAGAACTCTCGGCATTCTGCCACTCACTAACAATCTAGTATGCATACATAGTATAAAGTACGGGTCAACTTAGCGTTCAGCGCCTGCACAGGTAAGCCCTCTATAAGACTTTGACAAGTTCCTTCAAGTATCTGAAAAAGATAATCATCATTCACCATCATCATCTGGACCTCCTTTCCCACCCTAGGGCATGGTGAGGAGCAGCAACGTCCAGACAGCCTAAGTTTGCCCAATTCAATGGGCCACGCTTCTATTCACTCATCATTCAAGCCCACAGAATCCTGGCTCCATCAGATTGGCCAAAAAATTTTCACCACTTTCTTTAGCTTCACATATACCTATCTGATACAGTAAATCCGAACGCTATCACGTTTAAAAAGGGGTACCAAATTTCTGGTTATGTACTTCGCACAAAATTCATCCAGCCAGCTCGGTCTCTTGTCAATCCCTTAGCCTCACCAACTTTTATACCTCTCTTCCTCACACACCCATCCACCATATCCCTCGCCTTCTTGGGTTACCTCGCCTCCTCCATCCTTCAGATTTGCTCAGATATGCCTTTTTCACTGCTCTATTGACATCCATTCTTTCCACATAACCAAACCATCTCAGTACACTCTCTTCGATTCTGGTGTCCACAGACTTCCTCAATCCGCTGTTCTCACGAATCACATTATTCCGTATCCCGTATTCCGTACTCTGTACTCCACATACATTGCTCAGCAGTCCCACCTCCAGTGCTCTTACTCTAGATTTCTCATGTTCATGCCACACCATAGTCTCACATCCGTATGTCAAAGTTGGCACTAACACTCCTTCATGTAAACCTCGCGCAGCTGCGACACTCAACCCTCTGTTTGTTTTTTTATCAAGGCCTTCATAGCACCAGCTAATTTCCTTCCTTGTGTAACTCTACTTTCCTCTTCTTTTGCACATTTTCCTCTCTTTTCTGTCACTGTACCCAGTATTTGAACTCTCACCAATTCCAGTCTCTCTCCTTTCACTAACATCACACCGGGACTCACCTTCTCTCTCAATAACCCTCACTTTACTCTTTTCTACATACGTCTACAAAATTCTGCGCTAGTCTACCAAGCTCTTGTCCGGTATTTGCATGCATCACTGTATCATCAGCAACAAATTTGAGATATTCCATCCGTCACCATTCATTATCAGTGCCATCCCTCTCCCCATTACTCGTGTTTTTACTTCTCTCATCACCCCATCCATATAAATAATGAACAACCACGGGGACATCACACAACCTTGTCGCATGCCCGCACTGATCGTGAACTAATCACCTGGATGCCCAGTTACCCTAACACATGCCTCACTACTATCATAAAAATTCTTGATGGCACCTAGCGCAGCTTACCATGTACACCGTACATGCGCAAAACCTTCCACAATCCTCCTGTCTGCTTTGTCGTATGCCATTTCCAGATTCATAAATGCCATATCTTCTAGTCCTTCTCACACGCCTTCTCCACTATTTGTCTTACTGCAAATAATTGATACACACATCCTCTGCCACTCCTAAAGCCGCCCTGTTCGTCACTCACTAGGACTTATGACCTCTCTCTTACTCTATAATGTTCTTCCATATACCTTCCCTACCACACTCAATACACTTAAGCCACGATGAATCTTGCACTCCCTTCGCTCACCTGTATTTTTGTACAGGAGTACTGTACAGTCACTGCCTTTTTCCACACTACTGGCAGTTTCACTCATCCATGCCTTCTTACATATCTCCAAGAACTCCATTCCGCTCTCTTCACAACACTTAATCATCTCTGCATACACGTCATCAACCCCAGCTGCTTTCCCATTTTTCGGCCACTTCACAGCGCTTTACCTCTGCGAGTGTCACGTTTCCTGGCACTGCATTCCTTCTCTGTACACCCCCCAAACCAATCATGTTAACAGTCGCTTTGCTCTCTCCATTCCATCATACTTTTAAAATATTCTTTCCATCTGGTCCTTACTTCATCCCCATGGGTTAATAATTTACCACTTACATCCTTCACATTTTCACACCTCGTTCCACTTTCACTTCTTCATTTCCGCACCACATTCCAGAATAACTTTCTTTTTTAAGAGTAGTTTGCATTCATTTTTTCTTCATAGAATCCCTAGATAATCATTTACCTCCTCCTTTTTCCACACTTCTTTCCAGAAAAGGGAAATGGTCCCCCTAGGCAGACCTTATTAGATCATATAGCCCTGCTGGGTGACAGGAGGGAGCTACCCCTCCCGGCATGGCAGCTACCAAGCGTGGCTAAAATTCACGACCACCTGGTCCCGAGTACGACGCTATGGCACTGTGCCACCTTCACCCCACCTCTTTCCGGAATAACTTTTTTTTTTTTTTTCTTCAGAATAGTTTGCATTCATTTTTCTTCCTAGATCATCATTTACCTCCTTTTCTTTCCACTTTAGTCTCTTTATGTGCTCCTTGATCTCAGTATATTCAGTCTTTATTTCAACAGAATCCCTTTACTGTATCCACTCGTCATTTCTTCCTCTTCCTCCGCTGCCCTCACAACCTCTTCATCCTAACATGACATACCTTTCTTCTTTGTTGTTACTCTTGCCACACCACACACGGATCTAGCATCCCTAACTATGCAATCCCTATATACATTCTACAAGCTGTCCAGATCCATTTCATTTCAATTCAATGATTCTTAACTCCTCCCCTACTTTGGCCCTGTATTCATCTGCCATTTCTTCGATCCTCTGCTTCTCGACTTCCAGTCTCTCTCCCCGACAGCTCCTCTCTCTCTCTTGGTCCATCTTACTCCTCTCAGCTTGATCTTGCATACCACAATCATACGATCTGACAAACCTCCACATCTTCCTCTCACTGCCCTTGTATCAGCAACATTACACAGAGCAGAAAAATGCGAATCCAGCAATTTACTTCCCCTCCATAGGGTGGTCGCAAAGAAACCTGGGCACATTTTCCATATTGTAGTAGGTGATGCCTCAGCTCAACTACTTCACTTTCCCTTGAGTTGGAACCGCAAGAAAACAGACATACAGTATGATACACACACACCTAGCCAGGGAGTTTCATGATACTATCACTAGACTGTCACTGATTTTTTAACCAGTCCAATACCTTCTAAGCCATTTCACAGCAATATACTGTAGATTATATATATATATATATATATATATATATATATATATATATATATATATATATATATATGTGCGTGTGTGTGTGTGTGTGTGTGTGTGTCCTTTTTACTTACATAATCTACCAAGATGTGTGTAACTAACCAAGACTGTGTAAGTGACCTCTATCCTGAGAAACAAATTGGGTTTAGTTTTCCCAAAACTAGGCTCTCCTACTTAGAACAAGTGTCTAGTAATCTGCTGTGGTGCTGATAAATACATGCACTGAACATCTGCATGTCCTAGCTGGACTGGTCGAGACAGCCAGAAATGTCAGTCATCTATCTATCTATTGCCAGACGCCTCAATCCCGTTCGGGGTGGCCACAAACAAATCGTCTCCACGTAGCCCTGTCCCCTGCCATTTCACTGCCCTGCTCCCAACTCACACCCCCCTCTCTCATATACCTCTCCACCCCATCCCTCCAACTCATCCTCGGCCTCCCCCTCCCTCTCCCCCCCTCCACCTCACTCACATACACCCTTTTCGTCAGTCATAATTTTAGATATTTAACCAATCCTTGTGTGCATAGTTTTACTTGTACATTACCATTAGTCCAACAAGATAGCAAACTTGTAATTAATCAGCAATATAAATTCTGTTGTATAGTATTTACTTAATAATGGACAGAATATGAAGCAGCAAGAGGACTGCATGAAGGTGCTGGTGCCCACTCTGATGTATGGATGAGAGACTACAGTTTTTCTTTTTTCTGTTACTGCTAGATGTTACTCAGTTCAATGGAGATCTCATAGTGCAAGGGGTAGTGGTTTTTTAATTCCTTCACTACCAAAAGCCTGTCCTAAGTTACATCAAATCATCTGGAGGTTGTAAAAGTAATTACATTCTGTCCACAGAACTGATTAATATTGACGCATCCATACAGACACTGTATTAACATAGGCAGAGGGGAAAGCAATACTCTATATTCTTCAAAAAATGTACAAATGTAGTAGCTATCATATGTCATTCAAAACTGATGGTAACCAGGTCATTAGTACATTTGTTCAACAAAGAAAACAGGTAAAGTATTACTTCATATTTTGTCAAACTGGAAATACAAAGGAAGCATAAAGTGCTTTACTGATTCCTTGCTCACATCCAATATATATCAAGTTCTTCCTACATTAATGTTGTTGTGGTGATCCACCAAGAAATTTAAACTGGCAAATAGGAATTTTCATGATTAAAAAAAAAGATATATATATACAATTCAGCTCCATAGTTGCTGTCCTACAGCCTGGAGGTGGTTGTCATAGCCATCCACCATCTGCAGGTTCTGAGGAGGGAGCACTGATTACTTAAATCCTTTGTTATATTGTAGTAGAGAAATTTATCATTACAAGAACATGCTAATTTCTGTGCGAAGTATCAATCAAGGCATCATCAAATCACCATTACTATCATCACTGCTATCATCATCATGACCTATTTTTCCACCTAGGACATGGTGAGGAGTAATCACAGTATGTAATGGATGAAATAAAAGAGCACATGTTTTACGTTTGATTTTTCACACATTACTTCCTTCCCTTGTACCTAATGGTGTCTCCTCCATGCAACAGCAAGCTGACCGCCATACCCTCAGTTATATAAAAAGCTTGCAGCTACACTCACCCTAAGCCAACAGACACCACCAGTATCTCCCATCACTAATACTCAGGTGAATCACATTTTCTCTTTTCCTTGCATAAAAAATACAGTTTACACTACTGCAGTTACTCCACTTAAAAAACAAGTGCCCTGAGGACCAAAACAATGAAAAGAAAAACTATGAAAGAACATCCACATCTTACATTAGTATTTAACACACAAATATTAATTATGTAATGTGTCATTTGTTAATTTTACTATCATGTTATCATTACCAACAGGGCTGACAATATCCTGGGAAACAAAGTGAGGCCATCTGGAATCCTGGGAGAGGTGTGTAGTGGAATATTACTCTTGGAAGGGACATTCACCGTCAGGTTAGAAAAAATGAAAACTATTTGTGTCTACGGGATAAAAATTTCTAGACCAGACTGATCATATCTGATGAACAGCAAGGCAGGCCTGTGGCTACCATACTCAATTTTGTAGGGGGAGGAATATCTGCAAGTATGTGTTCCATATACCCTTAGTTAATTTAAATATCTGCATACATCAAAGTCTGGTACTGCTAAATTTACCATAGTGCAGAAAATATACATGTAACATAACTAATAAATGTCATAACTTATCATGGGAAATATAAGTAATATGGAAATGATTATGTCTGTTTCAGATTTTTTATGGTCTGAAAATAAAATATGCTAATTATGCTACATGAAATGATTATTTATGAACTTACAGTACTGTCTACATAAAGCAGTACAGCATTTGCATGAAGAGTGATATAATAAGGCAACTATCAAATGCTCCTTTACTTATTAACACTAAGAGGGGAGGGCCCTCCCTGGGTATTTCAGTCTACCTCCCTCTAGATTTTTGTTTGCTCTGGTAAGACCATATATTCTAAAGGGTTATTGCATATTTCAATTACCCCTTTAGAAAAAAAGCCTTATTTCACATTTTACTTTGGTCACTGCCATGACTTTTTTCAGCTGAGAGAAGCCCCTACCCTCTTAACTTTTACTTTAGATGCTTAGGATGCAAAATGATTGACTTCATATTTCAGATCAAGGTGTTTCTGTGGTGCTTCATTACAAAAAAAAACAGTAGTTATCTTTTCACTTGCCAGTTATTAATAATGAAACATTCTGAAACTGATTAAATAATGTATGAAGAAACTAAACATTCTGATACTGATTAAACAATGTATGAAGAAACTGACTTCTTGGTTTGTTTTGTCCTGCTTTCTTAAATAATGCAGACTGCTACATATTTTCCGGGATGTGTGGTGGGCAACTACTGCATATATTCCAGAAGGGGAAACTATTATTAACTGTTCTGCAGTTAAATTTGGACTGAGATCTTGTTATCTAATTATTAGTAATCACCTGGTGAAGGATTATTTTAGTGCCTCTCAAAACTCAAACTCTTTTATCATTCACTCTAGCCATACTATAGCAGATACTGATGTAAAACTGGCATGTCCATTCTTTAAAATAACATTGTTTCGTTTAATCATTTTTTTAAACTGTCCATTCTGAAAATAAAAATTATATATCTTTATGATTCAGAAGACAAATCCTGGAATATAGCTAACTTATGAAAGTTTTTGACCTCAACTGGAATACTTAAGCTTTACTGTTTCTGACCTCAACTGGAATACTTAAGCTTTACTGTTTCTGACCTCAACTGGAATACTTAAGCTTTACTATGTTCCTTTTCATATCGAGAGCAAAAGAGGCTTATGATAAAGCTGATGAATCCGTTGTTTGTGTACCATGGGATGGGCAGGAAATCCTAATGCCACAGGTTAAGGATTAACGTTACATGAAAAATTTGTAACCCGAATCTTATTTCTTCTGATACAGAGAATAACAACACTGTGATTTTCCTTTTTTGTATCTCAGACAAAGTTCAACAAAATGTCCCCTTCATGGGCTGAGTTAGTGTTCACCATCATGCCAACAGTCTGTCAGCCACAAACAAGTATCACAAATAAATATACAAATCTGTACAAAACATATCCAACTATGCTATTTCACTGGCTACCTTTTTCTAAAAAAAAAATAATAATTACATTATTTAACAAGTTATTCCTAACATAAATTAAATGCACACACATTCATAGACAACATAAAGAGTTATGCTATCCTAAAAGTACAAGAAATGAAGATTATCTCATCACGGTTGCACCTACTAATACAACTAGCTTAAAAGAAGAACAGAATGGATTACCTACAGTACCTTTTAACATGCATTCTCGAAGAGTTCACAAGAGCCACATCCACAGCACAAACGTTAGACAGTATTTCCTTACTAACTGCTGTCACACTGTATACTCATACACCATGCAGTATTTAGTGCAATCATACAAAACATAAATGAAGAAAAACATTGGTGTGGACTGAGTATGTTCAAAGTTTTGTCACATATCCCTCCTATTTGGCTTCATTTTCTTATATGGGGCCATAAATAATAAAGGATTATAAGGCATATATTTAAAAGATGAAAACAGAAAAATGGTTTACCCCAATATTGCTGCTTAGTTACACTATCTATACAACTATTTTAATGATTCTGATGTGTGTCTACACTGCATCAGTAAAACGCCTTTGTCGTCAAGGTACAAGCAAGGCCATTTAAATCCGAAAGCATTGAACTGTTGCCTTACACCCAGAGGATGTCTAGGGCATATTGATGGCTATCTGCTTACCAAGTTTCATCCCTTTCCAACAAACTTTCTGGCCTATGGCCCACTTTTGAAGATTTTTGACATGCTGCACTTGGCATGAGGCACGTACCACATGCACCGCCTGGATGTGATGAAACCTGTCAAAAACAAATATTAAAGAATTGGGCTATCATATGGTGCAAACCACTCAGTGATCGAACCTGTGGTTGCTGAGATATAAGAGTCTCAAAAGCGTTACAGTCGGGTCGTTCATATGTGAGAAAATGCCACAACCTGATGAGAGACTTGCAAGGCCTTCAGCCTCACTCATAATCAAAGTCTTTTATAAAGTCTCTCCAAGAGATTATTTCATGCACAGTCAGGGACAAAAGTTCACTTAATGTTTCACTTCCACATCTCACTACGTTCAGCTGGCCTACATTTTTTAACAGAGAGGCGTGCTATGTTTTTCTGTCCAAGGTGATTCTCATTCATATGATCTGTCAAGGAGGACAGTCATGGACATATGCTAACCTTTGCAAAGCTGCAGACCTCATATGAAGCACAATGAAGGTCGGCACAGGCCAGGCTTCAAGCCTCAAATGAGGTAAATTTACATTGATTATAAAACAATGACCTAGGAGAGGTTACAAAGACTCACTTTGGCAAAGGCTAAGTATGAAGTAAACGTAGTGGAAAAACAGGCCAACTTCTGACCTTGACTGTACATGCCTTAAACTAAGTAGTAAGAAAAAAAAATAAATAAAATAAAAATAAAAGTTACATCACCTGACATATCCGAGTTACTGTACTTGAGAGTAAATTAACCAGAAATTAGTATGGTCATGATTATTAAACACTGTCTGCCAACCTGAGTTTCTATTCAGAACTTACGACTACTGTAACATTAAGCAGAATCTCCAAAATGATTAACATTTTCAATAACCTCAATCTTAGTTACACCACAATACAAAATATACGAGTACTAGGGCAATAAAACTATACTGACCAGAACAAAAAATAAACAACTAACAACTTGCTTCAATGCAGAAATAAGCAATGACTAGGGCAAAGATCTGGGATACTGTCTATTACTATCTCACAAAGATTTTTTTTTTAATTTTATTTTTTTTAACAACCTCTGTTTGCACTGAAACTGGCATTTTCTGTCCTATGGCAGAGAATTTTCAGGAATTGGTAAAACTCTAAATCTGCATACTGTACTGTACATTAACAAAGGGTGTTTTAACCATCTGAATTCAAGTGACGTTCCCTCTATCTCATTCTCACCGTTACCAAATTATTTTATTCAACTTAGAAAAGGCCTCTCATTATTGAACTGGTTTAAGAAAGCCATGTCCAGCCCCATCCAATTCAAAAAGGTTAACCTAAATTTAATAAAACCATCAGGAGAAAATGAATGAAAATGCTGTCCTAGGGTTCAATGGGTTAATGACACATCTGTACAGTAGGTCTTCATTATAAACATCATTCTTTCTTTTTTTCCTCTGCAGCTCTCCACGCTGCTCAATCTCTGGCAACTTCCCTATTCAGTCCCTTATCTCTGAGTGTGACCTCAGAGATATGGGACTGAATAAGGAGGCAGTCAGAGACTGAGCAGCATGGAAAGCTGCAATTAAGTGACCATGGCTGATGCATGCAAGCACGTTGGAGCCTTTATAAATGATGTGATATGACATTCAGATTATATCATATAAAAACTGCCCATGAAACTTCCAATGCTATCTATAAAATTGATCTGTGATGCTGTTTTTTTAAGTCTCCTCCCTTTTTTGGCCATTTTGTTTACAATATATTACAAAGAAATTGTCCACTAAAGGTCCTATCATTAACATTGATTTCCAAAGTCTCCTAATTTACAATGGAAAAAGTTTATATTTTAAAGCTCATTCCTGACTGATGATAGGAACCAAGGAGTGTACTGTACAATTAAATAACACTGATTTAATACCAGATAAAGATTCACTTCAAGCAAATTCACATTCATGACTGCCAGTTTTCCTCAGTACTCTAAAGTATCAACTGAGAAATTGAGGCTTAGAAATATAATATTAAACAGATATATAAGGTACTGAGTTATAGAAAGCTTCTGACATGCCTTAATTTAACATTTATGATATGTCAACATTTCAAGCATATTCCTTTACACATACAGCAAGTGTTCAAGCAATTATTTCTTCATAGTGCAATTTCTTTCTAGACAAAGTATATATACTGTGTACACCTGTGATAACTGAACACAGTACAGTATTATTATGACAAGTTAAAAATAAGTGAAATAAAAATAAGCAAATATTACAAGGTATCTCCATGTGGTAATAACAGCAATGTCTATACCAAAGGGCAGAGTATGTTAAACAGCATTAGCATACAGTATTAGGTTTTACCTTCCCTCTGCTCATCACTGTTCCTCATTAGCTCAAACATGATGTCTTGAACTGACTTTAAAATGCTTCAGGAAACCTTGCATATTGGTAATGAAGCTTGTGTGTGGAAATCTCATTTGCTGGACTCTGTGAGTTCTAATATATATATTCCTCTATGTATGATGCACTTAAATACAGTATTCCTGCTTTCTAATGTGGTACCAATTAGGCATTTTTCTCCCTATACAGGATGTCCCAGGAGGAAAGAGCATAACTATGGGATGTGACAGATGAGGGAACTTTATGTAAAAATTATACTGACATGGATCTAAATCTTAGCCATTACAAAGCTACCATTACTGATGTCCTAATGAACAAAAATGGTCTTCATATTTCACCCATAGGGTCATCAGTAAATGTAGTGACATGTGGAGGTGTAGGAGGACTACTGGGCCTTGGGATAGGCTACTGCCCCCGAGATATAGGCCCTGAAGCCTTTGCCCAGAGTGGGACACAAATAAAAAAAAAAAAAAAAAAAAAAAAAAACTGCTGATACTTGAACCCATGTTGATAAAGCATTTTGAACTCACAATTCCCTCATCTCTAATTTCCCAGAATTATGCTCTTTCCTCCCAGGACACCCCATATAGTGTCTGGATTCTGTTTGTCTGTACCAATGGAAGAGTTGAGAGGTAGGATGGGACTGGAGTGTATTGGTGTTGTGATGAGGAGAGGTAGATTGAGGTGGTTTGGACATGTGGAGAGGATGGGGGATGATATTTGGGTGAGGAAGGTGAGAAGTGTTAATATTGGGGGTAGGGTTATGAGGGGTAGACCGAGAAAGACATGGGACGAGGTCATTCAGTGTGACCTTAGGGTTAAGGGACTGAACAGGGAGGCTGCAATGGATCGTGAAGCATGGAGAGCCGCCATTAGGTGACCAAGGCCGACACATGCAAGCATGTTGGAGCCTTTAAAAACGAACGAACGAAAACGAACGAACGAAAACGAACGAATCCATATTTGGTACTGGATCTTCTTAGAAGAAGAGTGATAGAAGTAACCCTCCCCCATGCTGGCAAAGTATGAGCAGGGAAAGAGTGATGTAAGTTAAGGTCAAAATGCTGTAATGGCTACTGGTATGTCTGAGTGTGTTAGTCTGTACTTGCCAGTAGCAGAATCACCAAGATGTAAACATATGCATGCATCTGAAAGGGCATACTATCAGTACCCAAATTAAATATCTGCCAAGACTTGTGTTTGAACCTTAAACTTAAGGCACACACACACCATGAAATGAATATGCTACTGAGCAACTGCAGCTGCTGGCCATATAAACTCTCATGTATCTGTCCGCGAATCATCCAGCAGGCATCAGTCATAGCAAATGGAGCAGGGTTTTTTAATTTCGCAAGAAGCCCAAAAATCACAATCAAAAACTATTTTCTCTTGGGCTCTTGTGACTAATCTCCAACTAAGTATAACACTCTGGTGTTAATGAAAAAATAAAGTACTGTACTATAGTTGAAGCAACCATGAGGAGATTTACAGAGAGTTATAAGTGGGGGGAAAAATAATGATGATAACGACATTTAATTTTTTGACATGAGAAAATCAGAATGAATCTTTACAAAGCATCCTGTGACAATTATTAAATATCACTTTAACCTTCTGAGTACAATGGATTTATTTATTTTCTCCTGGCTACCTGCAGACAATTGTATTCACCTTAGGTGAGACTTTTTGAACTGGATGAGGTATAGCCTTTTATCACAGTAATTTTATTCCCTTTATGACAATGGGCCACTTTAAAGATGAAGTTATAGGTGGTGGCAAATCTACTCACTCAATGCAGTGCTGCTTGTTTCTTCATTCACCTTTATCATTCCACTTCTGTGTCTGCTCTAATCTCTTCCTGCTTCTCTCTTTTTCCAGTCACTTTTTATTACTACTCTTTCCATTTCAAGTGTCTCTAGACTGACCGAGTCTAACTGTTTCCTATAACCCAAGAAACCATTTACAACACTGGGTGGTAACCATATAACAAATCACAGGGTGAGGAGAAGCCAACTACAGTGCTCCTGTAAACCAAATGGAGAGATGCAAATGCAGTATCCACCCAGTTCAATAAATCTCTTGTAATCAAAATAAAACTACCGGTAAGAGCAGCAAGAATAATCACTGGACTGATGGGACTAACTTCTTTTCAGAGTAGGTATAGTAATATGTAAATGATAATTATATCAACAAGGCCATACACTAAGAAAGACCAACCTAAATACTCGTATAAATGCCAGGAATGAGAAAATTGCAGAAATTCATCTTCCTATTACTTTCAACTCTACAGTATAGCAAATGGCAAAACTAAGAAATCTTACTACAATTAAAAGATTAAATTCAGGGGAATGATATGCAAGGAATTACAATTTTGGCCATGTTGAAAAACAAACATTTCAAAAGCCAATTTCCCAAATCAGGCACCTTCATCCTGATACAATGCTTATATAATACAGTACTTGCAAAACTAAGATAATTTGATGACAATGATAATAAAAGTTCATCTGCATGCAACTATAGTCACCTGAACAGCAGATGTTCTTAGCCTTGAGGTGGTCAGTGGTACAGGGAATGCCAAAGAAGTCATGACTGTCAGTGGTGATCAGAGAATGCCAAAGAAACCTTGAATGTCATCAGTGAAGGATGGCTCTATGGTCCACATCCTCACAACACAGTGCAACCAGTTGATTCACTACAGCATCAGCAAAAAATCCTGTATGGGGAAAGGAAACATTTAACTCCACTCCATACCACACATGAAGTATGAAATAATAAAAAAATATAGCTATATTAACAGTATCACTTTACAGTGATGTTTTCTTATTAACTTTGTTATATTGTAAGAATTTAATTCAAACAAAGAGCAGTTTGCTTGTCAATATTGTTAACATGCAATATGCAATGGCTCTGATAAAATTTATTTGGACAAAAAATTTGTATTAAAAAAAGTTTAAATTTGGAAGTAGAAATGAATGACTTGAAAGAAAAAATATGATCTGAGAAAAAAAAAAAAATGTTTTGTGGGTCAATTTTCTAAACAGCTAAAAGTTTTTCTTAATAATCAAAGCCCATCAAGATATAACCGAGATGTGGCTTTTTTTTTTTTTCAATTATTTTTTTCTTAACATGCCAGTTAATGATAACATACATTATTGTAATAACTCAAGCCTATTTGTCACAGCAACTTTAAATTGTGCATGCTGTCAATACTACCATAAATGTAGCCTATGCATGACCCCTACTTCAAATATACTGTACAGGAAGCCCACCACAAACATAGTCAAAAGTGCTAAATTAGCCTTCTACTGTAAGTATGCAGAACCCACACAACAGAGCCCTTTAACCAATAAAGTAATATTAAAGCTACTCAACTAAATCCCCTGCCAGACCCCTACATGCCAGCTAAAATCCCTCTTTCCCCCCCCCCCAACTCCATTACACACATGGATCCTAAGGGCACAACATCCTGTACAGAGGCAATGCTGGAATAAGACAGGGACATTAAAGTACCAGTAGTTTAAAGGAATAAAAGAGCTCCGTAAAAACTCACCTTGACAGATATTGACTGCTGGCTTGTTGAATAGGGGTGGGGGGGATCTGAGTCAGAGGAGATGAAGCTGGGACTTGCCACCAACTCCTCTGCAATAATGTTAGGTTATGCCCATACTCTCCTCATTTTCAGGTTATGCCCTTACTCTCCTCATTTTCATCTCAAGAGGCTACGGCTGGTGACCATGGGTCACTGGGTGAGCCTACTGTACTGAAGAGAGAGAAATCTTGCCCTAGACAGGGCATAAACCATTAAAAAAAAAAAAAAAAAAAAAAAAAAAAAAAAAATAGCGTTCAATTATTGCATATAGAGCCACAAGATACGTTGAGAGTTCTTTTGAAGTTACGAGGTAATTTGGAATAATGAATAAAATCACAGGGACATTTTTGATAAAGTATTACAGATCACTAAAGCTGTATGCATCCTACATTACAGCATCACTGACAGAGGAGTAGGTGCAAAGTGCTTCCCAAAGGTGATGTGGGAGAAAGTCCTGGTACATTCAAGTCTTGTTGTACAACTGATTGCTGTGTGATAAATCGCTGCAATAATTCCAAGTGATACCCTTTTTCGGAACTCCGAAGGAAAATTCGTTGTGATTTCGCTAGAAAAACAACTGTGACGGATGTCTCCAAGAAAATCATGAGGACGTGGTGACACATGCAAGCCAAATGTCTGTTGTCTGAGCCAACATGGCCACCCAGTGTTATGGAAACTGATATCCAGGAAGACATACATCAGCAAGGAAGAATTATGTGCACCAGGGTTCAAGGCAGCGAAGGGCTGCTTCACCCTCCTCCTCAGTGTGAATGCAGAGGGGGGCCGGAAGGTCAAGTTGCTCCTAGTGTACCACTGCAAGAACCCCCAGGCATTGGCAGGGTTCATATAGAACCTTGGAGTTATTTGGAAGGGTAACCCCAGGGCACGGCTGGCCTCAACACTCTGCCACTTGTAAATAGCAGGATACCTGTCCCACTGCCTGCATGACTAAGCCTGTAGAACTAACCTTGCAAACCAATTCCTCCTGCTGGTTAACAATGGCCCGAGCTACCCCGAGAGCATGGAAGAATGAGTGGATATTAACAAACTGGTGCACCTGCCCCTCAACACACTGATGCTGCCCTAGCCAATGGATCAGGGTGTTGCTACAGCCTTGAAGGCATACTACCTCTGCTGCACCATGGAGCATAAGGTGAGGGCAAGTGACTCTGGGAAGAGCCATATGGTGCAGCAGTTTTGAAGCATAAAAAAAAAAAAAAAAAAAAAAAAAAAAAAGCATGCCATCGACAATATAACGGTGAAGTGGAAGGTGCGGCTGCTATGCACAATGAACACAATCTGGTACAAAATGTGGCCAGAGTGTGTATACTCCTTCACAGGGTTCCCAGCAGTGGAGAACATCCACTGAGGCATCCTAGACCTCTTAGCTCTCACATAAGGTGGGAATTGAGGAGGTCAATGTAGATGATAGGAAAGAGGTCCTGGACAGCCACACACAGCAGATGTCCACAGAGGAGCTCAATGAGTAAAGGGATGAGTGGCAGAGACATAGAAAGGTGGCGAGGATGGGCACCTTCATGTTCTTGATATAAAAACCTTGGAGGAGTTCCTTGCGATAATGGACATGGGCATTCATTCATTCAGGACAAGGACCTGAACCTGGCAAGCAGTGACGCATCAACACAAGGCACTGAATATATGGAGTACAAGGAGCTTGTATCAACTTAGAAAAAGGCAGCATGGCAGAGCACCATCACCACCTTCTCCCATGCCAGCAGCTCCAAGGAAGAGCCAAGGCCATCAACGAGTGGTGTGCAAATGTAACGTCCTGCATCACCTGCCTCCATCTTGTCTGTCTCATCTTCATCACTGTCTGGAAAACTTGTACACCACACTGTCATACCTTCCATCAGTCTCACTGCATCGCTCTCCACTGGCCTTACTGCATTGTTCTCCATCAGCCTTGGCACATCACTTCCTTGACCACATTGCATCAATCTCCCTATCTTTCTTTACCTCGTCCTGAGGATCTGGAGTGATGATCCAGGCCAGGCCCTCCAGCTATCCCCCAGCATCTTGGGAAACCTTTGGAGACTACTCTGACTAGTGAAGGACAAGCTTCACATGGGTAGCAGAGGCTTTTTTGGTGATTTTAGTGTTCATAGTCAAGGAACCCTCTCTATCCCCACTGAACCCATGCTACATTGACCTAACTTTACAATAAATTGTTATGTGATAGGTTTTCACTTGTTGCAACCCTGTCATATAACAAGTTGTGGCTAATTTGCTTTTTCTTTTTTTTTTCTACTCAGAAAAGTGTTGCATAAGCATGGCCAAAAAAAAAAAAACATGAAACATGTCAGAGTACTTTTGTTCACATGAAGGCTTAGTCCATCCATCCATCCATTGCCAGACGCCATGTATCCCAGACAGGGTGGCCAAGGGCTCAGAGTTAATTGTTTTACAGGGAGGGGCACCAATCCTCCACCAACCCCACTTGACGTAGGGATGCCAACAGCATCTGGTGTTCCCAGGCGGTCACCCATCCAAGTACTAACCAGACCCAACGTTGCTTAGTGCCTAGACAAAATCATATAACTTTAGGTTAAATACCCACAGCTAGTGCTATGCAATACACCAATAATTTTATTGGTGCAATTTCAGACAAAATATCTGTCTCACAATAACTACTGGCACATTTTAAATTTTGATTTGTACTGTTTAGCTCAACAGCAAAAGTCACTTGCTTAGTATGTGCATGCATACCACAAAATAAACTGACCAGACACACCTGTTTCTTCCCCTCAATCCTCTTCCACTGCTGTGTAACAAATGCTCTGTCATTGTGCATCATATGGGAAGCATCTGGGATGCATTCCATACCGGTGAAGTTAAAGAAACTGCAATATTACGCTGCTCTATCAATCCTACTTGTGCAGATTCAAGAGAGAAAACTTAACTGTCGACTTTTTTCCCCATGAACCCACGAGACAACTTGCTGCTACCCACTCACAACCAATGGCAGTGTGGCCACACGTACATGTTAGTTACTTAAAATCTCCCATCTCAACCCACTCTCACTTGCCCTCGCTTGCCCACTCAGTCCTGATGTTTCCTAACTTGGTGCTTCTAAGTACTGTATCATGTTATTTTTGCTGAATTTGGGCATCATGAATTATACAATATTTAGTAACAAATGCTATCTATCTATCTATTGCCAGAGACCATAATCCGCTAATACCCCATAATCTGAGTGACGCAAATGAATATACAATTATATATAATTTCGTAAAGTTTTCACCATCTGTTAATGGGAGTTCTCCAGTTTATTCGAAATTTAATTCAAAAGCCTATGTGTGTGTGAAAATGTAAACTGACACTACCTCTAATGATGATTTTAAGGATCCCAAACTTGCAAAGAATATTTTCTGTGGACAAGTCTGAAGCATCATATGGAGTCACAGAAGCTGACGTAACCTGCTTTACCTTACCTTAGTCATCTTCAAGGCAGTATTGGCCAGCTAGACGTTTGCAATGGCTCTCCTAGCTTTCTTGGAAATTCTTGGTATATTTCAGAATCATATGAGGCACAGAACAGCTGAAAGAAAAGCAACGGAAACATGAGGGAACTCGCACAAACATTACACACTTCTCCTTGTACGTTTAAATGGCCAGGCCGATGACAACAAACTCACAGGTTTAAAGGGCCAAGCCGACGACAACAAACATGCCGCATGCGGATTAAGGGGCCTGACCGATGACAACAAATATTCGGTTTAAAGGGCCAGGCCGATGACAACAAACCTGATAGAAAACTGTCAATATTGGGGGTAACATAAGTAATCTCTACTAGGCACCATCTTGCTGTAAATTTATCATACGGTGAACCACAGTAACCCTCATAACACATTTTTATTCCTTTATGGATATTACTGTAAAAAGGAACGTAGTAATACATTAAAAAAAAAACAGTTTGTATTAGGTTACCGTTTTGAATGTTTGGACTGAGTCCCTGGCCTATACGATCCTTATAGGAAAAAATATATATATCCCTTTAGTACGAGGACATTCTTATTTCATTCTTGTAACTTCCAGACCACCATATGCAGTATGGAGAGACCTTGAGTAGTGAGGGCTTTTAAGTGATGTCCATTAACCTTTACAGGATGATGACTTCAGCACGTGACCAATATATTTTCACTTGCAAAGGTGACACGATGAGAAAGATAGATTTACGAAAACTGGAGTTAAGAGGGTTTTCAGTAGTCAGTTTACTGAAAATTATGTAACCTTTCCAGTAAGATGACAGTTTATTCCTGCTGCCGTCAGAGGATTTTCCACAATCACGGCATGATCTGTACTTGTGAAGCGGTTAATAAATCTATAAATAAATAAAAGCTCCAGTTCCAAAGACCTCTCCTAAGCTCATCTGAAACGTGAACCCTCCTCCTGCAGTCCACTATACTCTTCTGGGGGGACGGGAGAAGCTGAGGGACGTTTGTATAAGCAGGCAGTTAAGGCGCCTGGTTATACTGATGGTACCATTTGAAGGCATCATTCTCCAGCACCGTGAACCACGATGAACTACGATCAATAGGCTATCACCATCATCATCATCATCACTACCAATACAAATACCACTATAATCACCACCATCGTCATCATAATAATCACTCAGTCATCATCATTACCACCATCACCACCACTGTCACCAACAAGGGGTTGGAAGGGAAGGAGGGGTTGGAAGGGAAGGAGGAGAGGAAGGTTGGAGGTAGATGAGGGGGAGATAGAGGAACGGAGAAGAGGATAAAAAAAAGGGGGGGGGGGAGATGAATAGAAATGGAAAGAGGGGGAGGGGACGGGGGAGGGGTGGCAAAGGGTGTGAGAGATGGTAGGAGGGCAGGAAGGGAGGGGTGGCAAAGGGTGTGAGAGATGGTAGGAGGGCAGGAAGGGAGGGGGAAAGGGGAAGGAGGAGGCTAGAAGGAGAGAGAGTGATGGGGAATATAGGAAGTTGAAGAGGAAGGAGGGAAAGACGAGATGAGAGGAGACAGATAAAGTGCAGAATGTAAGAAAGGTAGACGAGAGAGACAGGTGAAGGAGAGGAGAATGGAAGAGAGGGAGAGGAAAGTGGAAGAGAGGGAGAGGAAAGTGGAAGAGAGGGAGAGGAAAGTGGAAGAGAGGGAGAGGAAAGTGGAAGAAAGGAGAATGGAAAAAGGGGAAACCAGAGTGGAAGAAGGAGAAAGGACAGTGCAAGAAGAGAGGAGTGAGATGGGGAGAGAAAAAGATGAAGATGAGAGTGGAAGAAAGGGGAAGGTAGAAATAGGGTAGGAGAGGGTGCAATAAGGGAGGTGGAGGGTGAGATGGAGGAGGAGGAGGGTGTAATGAAGAGCAGTGAAAGGGAGATGGGAGAGGGCAAAATATTGGAATTCACCTACACACACAACGAACGGACACAAATTAATAAGCTCATAAGTGAAAATAAAACATTCTAAGCTCTTTTTGTAAGTAAGCATCCGTCGCAAATATACTTGTCCTCCTCCTCCTTTTGTCCTGAGTAAATACGGAGTTGGGGAAGTTTATCCAGTTAATCTCTCCATCTTTTACTGCATCTTCGTTAAAATGTACTAATCCTAACCTAACCTAAATTAACCTACCCTGACCTAACCTAAGTTTAACGTTGTGCGATAACAGACGGAGGTAGGAACTGGGCAACCCCCCCCCTCCTTATTTACTATACTTAAAAGGGCATTTGCGACGTGTGTATAGAAGAGAAATTCCGTATAAGTGGAAAAAATGAATGGTGATTATATAAGTTCTGTCTCCGGTGGTTGGGTGTAATTCTGAGAGAGAGGGAGGGAGGGAGGGGGAGAGAGAGACAGAGAGATAAAGAGAGAGAAAGAGAGAGAGAGAGAGACAGAGAGATAAAGAGAGAGAAAGAGAGAGAGAGAGAGACAGAGAGATAAAGAGAGAGAAAAAGAGAGAGAGAGAGAGAGAGAGAGGGGGGGGAGTGCGGGGGAAGGAGGGGGAGGGGGGAGTCTGGCAGGAGGAGTGGAGATGGGAATGTGAGAGGAAGTGGGAAGTGGGGAGGGGAATGGGGGTGAGGGGACGGGAGAGGAGGGGAGGGGACGGGAGAGGAGGGGAGGGGAAGGGGGAGGAACGAGGGGGGAGAAGTTAGAGTGGGGAAAGGGAGTAAAAAGGGAAAGAGGTAGGACACAGTGGGGAAGACGGAAGAAAGAAAGGAGAGGGAAGGAGAGACAGGCAGGTAAAAAGGAACGGGTGGGAGGGGAAAAAAAAAAAAAGGTGGATGGGGAAGGCGATTGAAAAAAAAAAGTGGGATGAGGAAGGGGATGGAAAGAGGAAGGGTAGGGGAAAGGGGAGAGGGTGAGAACGGGGAGAAGGGTGGGTGATGAGACAAGGAAGAAGTGGCAGTGTAAAAAGAATCAATATTTTACAGGCAGTTCTTTGAGATGAAAACTTAGACATTAAAAAAATACAGTATAATATTTAGCGTAATATGTAAAACTGTATCCTTGTTGACAGACTTCATAATACTTTTTTCTAAGCGATTTATTTGTGTACTGTACCTTCACATAGTCGTATAAGTTTACATTTTTTCATGTTATTTGCATTTAACATTCAAGAACGTTAAGAAATAGACAAAATAAATCGCTGAGGAAAACGGTTATGAAATATATGGTCAATAAGAATACAGCCCATACTTGCCTAAGAGGAGGAGGAGGAGGAGCCACCCCTACACACGTGACCCCCTCCAGCCATCCCACGGTTCCCACCTCACTTACCCTCTCTCCCCCATCTCCCCTCCCACCCCTCCACCATTTCATGCCGGTATTTTATGGTCAGACGGTGATTTCCCTATTTCACCTTAAATCCACCGTATCAGGACACAGTTCTTTCCAAAATACATCACAACGTCCATTAGTATAAATATTCTCCTACTGATGTTACAAAAAAAGTGTATTCAGAACCGGGTGTGGTGTGGCAGGGAATGAGGAAGTGAGAGGCAGTGTTGACTCGCTTTAACATCAATTAGCAGTACTGCCTTTTCTTTCCCATCCATGAAACTCACTAAACAGCGTTCCAGTACAATTACAGGGACCTATCAGTGCATTACGGACCACAAACCCCATTTCTTACCGTATCTGTAGGGCGTCAGGCTCCGGGAAACACTATCACAGCCTATCACTACCACAGCACGTCTGTCTCTGGCTCCCCACGCGGGATGAGCCGAACCGAGAAACATGAGCATCACGCAGCATCAGTCGTCACCATAATCTGTTAGGTTTCTTGACACATATAATTAACAGCATTTGAAATCAACACTTAAAATCATCTAAAACTCGCTTAGTGCTTTGAAATAGTAGGCAATCTGGTTTCGTATATGTGACAGAAACCTTGAACTTCCACATAATCGGTCCCAGCACTGAGTTCACCAGATTCGAAGCATGATGAACGAAACGCGCCACGAACAGTGTATCAGGGGCAGGGATGGTGCTTCGGTTCATCACATCGACGCGCTCATTCTCCTACTCTACCTCAATTTCAATTTCTTTCTTTACTTCTCCATCAACGAACTGTATTTATTTATTTTTTTTATTTTTTTTTTTTACTTACACACCAACAGACTCGATATAATTCCCCCGGCTACCCTCCGCTAGTCGTCGAAGCATATAAATTTTCTCTCAGACCCAGAAATGAAACATCTCTTTTAACTTCACTATAGCCTTACCTACCCACCTACCTTTTTATCCATTCTCCCTCACCGCATTCCATCACCACAGGTACCCAGGGATCGAGTAGATGGGTGTCAGGGAGGCTCTTAAGTCAGCATAGGAACAAGTTTGCCTATTTCGTTTTTAAGGAACGAAAGAAAACAAGAACAGAAGAACTACGAATCGAGAACATTCTGAACGCACGTAAATGTGCGATTTAATAGTCCGCCTTTTTTTCTTTTCCATTTTCCTTTCTCTCTCTCTCTCTCTCTCTCTCTCTCTCTCTCTCTTTCGAGGGGGTCGAATTCCAGAAAGAATGAAAAGTATCAGTATATGTAGGAGTGTGGAGTGTGGGAGTTGTTGCTGATAGGGATGAAATGTATGGAGGTCCGTCTGTTGAAGTCACCCCTTACAGGTTACGGAGTTAGGCTATAGTTATTCTCAAAGCAGTAAAATGATGAGAGAGAGAGAGAGAGAGAGAGAGAGAGAGAGAGAGAGAGAGAGAGAGAGAGAGAGAATTTGTTGGTATGTGTGTGTGTGTGTGTGTGTGTGTGTGTGTAAAGAAAAAACTGTGTTTGTTTGTTTGTTTGCGTGTATGTACGTATGTGTGTTGTAAAGAAAAAAACGCGGGAAAACAGGCAGTACTTTAGCTACATACTTCATGCCAAGCAAGAAGTGTGAAAGAATGTGACACGGAAACGAAAAGAACAGGAACGCTCATCTTTCTACCTTGGGAGCGGTCGAGGGGGAGAAAATAGTGTTCATTCATTCATTCATGAGAGAGAGAGAGAGAGAGAGAGAGAGAGAGAGAGAGAGAGAGAGAGAGAGAGAGACCTAAATAATTCCGTACAATCGAGGCAAAAACTTCTGTACACCTGTAACTTTCTCAGTACTTTAACCATTCTCACATTTTCATTATTTCTTTCACCACATTCTTGAGAGGCACGTGGCTTAGATATGTACTGGGGCGATTTATGTATGTATGTATGTATGTACAGTGAGCAACAGTAGTCGTGTCGCGGTTTTGTCCGAAGATTAAATGTAACTCGTGAAACATTATGAACCGTCCGTATGACAAACGGCGGAATGTACCCGACGCTTAGCCCGTTAGCTTATATTTTCACCAAATTTCACGACACGATTATTGTTGCTTACTGTATGTATGTGTATATATGTATTCTCATTTTTATCTATTTCTCCTTTTATATCTACATACTTCTCACCTACGTGTCTATCTGTCTATCTATCTACTCGTCTATCTTGTGGAGGAGAGGGACGCCTTCATGTGGTGGCATTGATATAACCCGGAGGCTCAACTGCCTATACAAACCCCTTCACCTACTTCCCCGTCCCCCAAAAGGAGGATGGTGGACTGCAGGAAAATGGCAACTTAAGTCTGCAGTCCACAGGGTTCACGTTCACATGAGCCCAGGGACACACTGCTATACTTCGTTCACATTAACTTGGCCAAGATTTTCGTCCTTTTGCAGCTCGTTTCGCGTAGCTCAGTGGCAGAAGGAGACAATGCAATGACTCTAAATCATTTCCATAGCACTTTTTCGTGACTAGCATCATATTCCAAGGCTGATCTTTTGTTACAACTCAGTTTTCACGACATAGAGATGGTAATTTTTGGCAAGGTTAAAGTGAATAGAATCTACTACCACTTCTGCTACTACCGTTACTACTATAGTCTGACAGATCGAAACGTAGGGTTTTGGTGGAGTCACCCCCTCCCTGCACTGTTGCCACGTTTCCGAGCTGACCTCTCCATCAGCGATGACCTTGACACTGTTTCCCTCTTGTGATCTCCGTTTTTCTAATACCCCCTATACCCCTGCCACCAACACCCCCTATACCCCTACCCCCAACAACACCCCCATCAACAACACCCGCTATACCTCCACCACCAACACCTCCTATAAATATAGACCCCCACCATCAACACCTGTATAATAATTAGCCGTTGATAATTGCTATACTTTTATTGAGAGCATACATTCTACCCTATTGCTCAAACTCCCTAATCTTACAATCCCATCTGTCTTAATCCTTCCCACTGCCTTCGTTCCTAAATCCCTTAATTGATCTATTTTTAACCTAAGTGTCCCCACACCTTTTAAACCATTTACCTCTCTGTCACTATTCTCCACCATATGTATCAACTTGTATTATATTGTGTATAGAACTTTCATACTGTATGCTGTACTACTGTATAATGTATAAGAATACCCACTGTTTAGTGGAAATAAAGTTTTATTATTATTATTATTATTATTATTATTTCTCTCTCTCTCTCTCTCTCTCGCTAGATTTTGTTATGTGTCATCCATGGTTTTTTACTTCCATTTTTATGTATGGATTATAATTTTGACTTTATTTCCGCACCACCCTTGAGGTAAAAGTCACGGCGCGTTTTTTTTATAGAGGTTTCCCCAATAGGCCTAAATCCTGTAGGGGGTTGGTGACCTCCCACAGCGTACACACAAACACGTGTCGCGTGAGTGCTGCCACCCCAGAGCTGTTTGATATATTTATTTTAATTATGAAAGGATCGCCTCTTCCCACTTTTATCCCTTCAAATTTTCTTGCAATTATACTTGCTAAATTAATTAGCAATGTTAGAAGTGTTGGGGAAGTAAATAATAATTAGAATATTTTTAGAGCAACACTGCCAAATTTTTATGCCACGTTTCTCTATTATCGTATAATATAGTATGCAGAATAGTTTTATTCTTCCTTGATACATGTCAGCACTTTCATTACAGTTATATTAGTATGAGTTATGTTTATGTATCATTCCTACTACACAAACCACAGGCGTTATACATCGTAGGGTTAGGAAACATGGCAATAGTGTAGGGAGGGGGTGACTCCACCCAAACCCTATGTTACGAGGAGGAACACTATACTACCGGTACTACTACTGCTTCTACTACTACTACTACTACTACTACTACTACTGCTGCTGCTGCTGCTGCTACTACTACTACTACTACAAGAAATCTCCCCCAATCCGAATAAAATCGTCCGGTACTCAGGAAAATACAATAGGCTACTAATTACGATATCCTATTTTATGAGGTCGACCATTTGTTTCAAGAATACGTCAACCTTGATTTCTTGACCAGCCTTGAAAGTCATCTAGGTCGTGTTACTGACTTGCTGTGTTCTTACCTTACCTAACTGTATCTTCACAGGAATGAGTCAAGCTCGTACTGTCCCGTGTCGTAAACCATATTTATCGTACATATCCTTAAAAATGTGAATTGTTTTGGCACACACTATTTCATTCGGTAGTGCATTCCATTGATCAATTGCTCTGTTTGGGAAACTGAATTTCCTTACGTCTTTATCACCTCTCTTCTTATGCAATTTTTTGCAGTGTCCTCCTGCTGATGCTTCTCCATATGTTAAGTAATCATTTATGTCTATTTTCTCCTTTCCTGATATGCATTTATATAGCAATATCGTGTCACCTCTTTTCCTTCTCTCCTGTAGTGTTGGTAGATTCAGTTTATTTAGTCTTTCTTCGTAGCTTAGGTCCCTTAAGCTTGGTATCCATCTTGTAGCGGCCCTTTGAACTTTTTCAATCTTGTCTATGTGCTTTTTGAGATGAGGACTCCAGACTACTGATGCATATTCCAGGGTTGGTCTAATGAATGATGTTATTATCCTTCTTAGCATGTCTTCATTTATGTATGTGAATGCTATTCTCATATTTGCAAGCAGTGTATACATGTTCCGTACCTTCTCGCTGATGTGGTCAGCTGGAGATAGTCTGTTATTGATAATCACACCTAGGTCTTTCTCTCTTTCTGATGTGTATAGGGTTTTATTTCCTAACTTATAATCCCAGTCAGGTCTTTTTTCCACTTTTACCAAACTTGATTACATGACACTTGTCCACATTAAATTCCATTTGCCATGTACTACTCCATTCATGAAGTTTATTTAATTCTTGTAGCTCTTTACAAGAGTCTGTTAGTAATTCTCCTTTGTATTTTTGCATCATCTGCAAACATATTCAGATAGCTCTCATTTCCAGTGTTACTGTTTATATCATTTATATACACTAAAAACATGATTGGTGCCAGCAATGAACCCTGTGGTACTCCACTAGTCACTTCTTTCCATGATGAGTAGTTTCCTCTTAGTACTGTCCTCATTTCTCTTTTTATGAGAAAATCTTGCATCCAACAAAACAGTTTGCCTCGAATTCCTCCTTGATGGTACAGTTTCCATAAAAGTCTTTGGTGTGGTACTGTGTCAAAAGCTTTCTTGAAATCTAAATAGATACTGTCCACCCATCCTTCCCTTTCCTGTATTGTGTTTGTTACTCTGTCATAGTAGCTCAACAGATTAGTAACACATGATTTTCCTTTTCTGAAACCAAACTGTCTTTCTGTTATCATACTGTGTTCTTCTAGATGATTTACCCAAGCTTTTCTTATAAGTTTTTCTAATACCTTGCTTACAACACTGGTCAGTGATACTGGTCGGTAGTTGAGTGGATTTTGTCTATTTCCTTTCTTGAATAAGGGGACAATATTTGCTTTTTTCCAAATATCAGGTAGTTTACCTTGACTCAAGGATTTCTTGAAAATTAAAAATAATGGTTTACATAACTCCTTTGCACATTCTCGTAATACCCAACATGAAATTTCATCAGGACCACTTGCTTTTCCTCTGTCTAATCTAATTAACTCCTCCTGTATTACTTTTTCTGCTATTTGTATATCTGGTAGTATGTGTGGACATGCGTGTTCCACATAGTCCCTCTCAAAATTTTTTTCTTCTGTAAAAACTAATTGGAAATTCTTATTTAGTGCTTTACAAATATCTTTCTCTTGTGTATAAGTGATTCCCTCATCCGTAATGGATTGTATTATATCTTTTACTTTAGTTTTGCTTCTGATATAGCTGTAAAACAGCTTTGGTTGATCACTACTTTTATTTATTATATCCTTCTCAAACTGTTTTTGGGCTTCCCTCCTTATTCTTGTATAGTCGTTTCTTGCCTGTTTGTAATTATTATACGCCCTTTCACTATTGTGTCTTCTGTATCTATTCCACAACAAATCTCTTCCTTCTTTTGATTTTTTACATTCTGTATTGAACCATTTCTGTATTTTCTTATCTGCTTCTTTGTGCTGTGGGATGTACTTCTGGACTCCTATTTCATAAAATTCACAAAAATTTTTATATACAGCATTTAAATCTTGTCCTCTATGCTCATTTTCCCAATCAACTTCTAAGAAATACTTCTTTAGGTCTTGATAATTTCCCTTTTTATAGTTTAGGCTCTTTTTGTAACTATCATTGCTGTTTACTATGTCATATGCTATCCTGAAGTTATAATTTAGTACTGCATGATCGCTTTTGCCGAGTGGAGGGTGATATATTAAACTGTCAATATCATTTTCTTGCCTTGTAAATATTAGATCTAGCACTGAAGGTACATCAAGTCCTCTTTTTCTGGTGGTTTCCTTCACATGTTGCGTTAAGAAAAACTCTTGTACGAGATCTAGGAGCTTTTGGTCCCAACAGCTTTCTTGGCTATTTATATCTAGAGTATTCCAATTTATATTTGTATTGAAGTCCCCAGGTAGTATAATTCTTTCCGATTTCTCTTCCATTTTATGTAGCAATGATCTTACACTCTGAATTGTACTCTCTGCCAGGTCCTCATATTCGTCTCTTTCCCATGTGTTTGATCTGGGTGGCATGTACAAATTGGCTACAATTACTTTACCTTCAGATGTGTCGATCTCTACTGCAATCAGTTCTACTTGTGATGGTATATCTAGTTTTATTTCCTTGACTTTTAGATTTTTCTTAGTTAATATTATAATTCCTCCTCCTTTTTTTAAATGTCTCTTCACCATATATTGTATTCCTCTAAGTTTAGTATGTCATTTGATATCCTTGGTATTAATTTTGTTTCAGTTAGGCATATTATTTGTGGTTCATTTTCTCTGACATAATCATTCATCTCTAGTAATTTAGATACCATTCCATCCACATTTGAGTACATCAACTTTATCATCTTGTTTATATACTTGTCATGACATGGTGTGTGTGTGTGTGTGTGTGTGTGTGTGTACAATCCAGGTTTTGCAATTACGTTGCAGTCTTCCTTGCACCAGGCATTGCACTCATTGTTTATATGTACCTAAAACATAGTGTGTGTGCGTGTGTGAATATCTGTGTGTGTGTGTGTGTGTGTGTGTGTGTGTGTACAATCCAGGTTTTGCAATTACGTTGCAGTCTTCCTTGGACCAGGCATTGCACTCATTGTTTTTATGTACCTAAAACATAGTGTGTGTGCGTGTGTGAATATCTTGTGTGTGTGTGTGTGTGTGTGTGTGTGTTAGTACTATATATATAGGCATGCATGTATTTCTGTCTACGTATGTGTTTATGCTCGTATGTGTGAGTGTGGATTTCTGTATGTACAGTATCATGTAAGCATGTATGTTTGTATGTATGTATGAATGTGTGTACAGTATGTTTTCTCAGCATCATCTGCTATCTTAAAAAATATTAAAAAAGACTTTTGGAAATAAAAATATTATAATCAACCTTTTTTTACTCAATTTACTGCGAAAAAATTTCCAAAAGTTGAATAAAGACACATATTATTAAAGAACATAAAAAAACACTATTATAGTAAAGAGAGAGAGAGAGAGAGAGAGAGAGAGAGAGAGAGAGACTCTATATGTGTTTTTTTATGCATTAAAATTACTGACAACCTTCACCCTATCATTCTTTAATACCAGCTGGGATTTGTGCATCAACCCCCTCCCTAGCTCTCTCTCTCTCTCTCTCTCTCTCTCTCTCTCTCTCTCTCTCTCTCTCTCTCTCTCTCTCTCTCTCTCTCTCTCTTTATGTTATTACCTACTTATCAATCGGTTCAACCATCCACCATCTCACCTCTCCCTCTGTTGAGAGAGAGAGAGAGAGAGAGAGAGAGAGAGAGAGAGAGAGAGAGAGAATTAAAAAAACAGTTGACTGCACCAGGGAACGTCTTACCTTATAAATGATTCAGACCTTGCTCCTTCCCCCCCCCCTGCCCTATCAACACCAGGGTCCTCTATCCAACACGTGTCACAGGGAGGAGAGGGGAGGGGAGGGAGGGAGGGGGAGGGGAGGGAGGGAGGGGGAGGGGGAGGGGAGGGGAGGGGAAAAATATGGGGTGTATTGATGAGGAAGGGTATAGAAAAGTTTGAAAGTGGTTGGAATGGGAGTGTGTGTAGGAATATTGGTGAGGGGAGGAGAAAGAAATAAGGGGTGAAGAGAGGGGAGGTATGGGGAGGAAAAGAGAGGGGGGGGATGGCAGTTGTGAGGGGAGGGAAGAATAAAGGTATTGGGGAGGGGGGAGGGGGGATAGGAGTAGGGAGCAAGGAGAGAGATGGGGAGCTAAGTGAAGCTGGGGGAATGAGGGGGAGACTGGAGAGGAGGGGGAGGAATAAAGAATGCAAATGAATATGATGAAGAAAATGAAGGGGGGGGAGTGGGGAATGATTGAGCCTAGGGTGAATGGCGGATGAAGGAGGGGGACAGGAAGTGGGATGGGGAAGGATGAGAAATACGGGATGACGAATGGGGGAGAGTGAGTGGGGAGGGGAGAGGACAGGCTGAGGGGTATGGATGTGGAGACGGGAGACAGGAGTGAAGGTGGGAGAGGGGAATGGGGACAGAGGGTGGGGGATGAGGGCAAGGGGAGGGAGGGAGGGAGCTCAGGGAGGGATGGAATGAAAGAGGGAAGGGGGAAGAGAGAGGAGTGGGTGAGGATGAGAAAGGTGAAAGTATATGTAGGTAGGGAAGGGAAGGGGCAGGGAGTCAAGGATGAGGAATTCTTGAGTGGGATAGAGAGGGGAGGAGTGAGGTGGTAAGGGAAAGGGGGAGAGAGAGGGGAATGATAGGGAACTGAGGGAATGGGTGAGGGGATTATGGGGGGGGTAAGGGAATGGGAGAGGAGGAGGAGAAGGATGGGCTGGGGGTGGGGGATAGAGGAATGGAGGGGTGAGAGTGGGTTATGAAAGCCTGAAAAGAGAATGATGAAGAATTGATAGGTGAGGGTGTAATGGGATAGATGGGGGATGGGTTGGGTGGGGGGTGAGATTGGGAGGGGTAGGGGACTGGGAGGGGTAGGGGAGGAATTGGTAGGAGAGGAGGGTGGTGGCACTGATATAACTATGCTCGGTTATACAAAAGTCCCTCAGTTCTCTCCTTATCCATCACTTTTCTTCTCCAGTTTCTTTATCATTTTCTCCACACGTTCGAGTAAGACAATCTCTCTCTCTCTCTCTCTCTCTCTCTCTCTCTCTCTGACTAGGGAAAAAAAAAAGAAACCAACATGTGTCCTTCAGCAAAGCATTTTTACTTTAATATTCAGAACCTTTTTGAATTTTGGTGAAACTAACACATACATGGTCAAAAATTTTCAATCCCTATTTTTTTCATATATATATATTTTTTTGGTACCTTTGGATGATTTTCGCATTATGTATGTTCTCTGTTATTGTTTTTTCAGTCCTTTCTGCTCCGTTTGTAAAAGTGGATGATCAAGAGGATGATGATGAAAAGGAGGAGGAGGAGGAGGAGGAGGAGGAGGAATATGTTACCAACGGTGATAGTGACTAGTAATGACAATAAGTTGATAATGAAGATGGTAGTGGTAATGATGATGGTGGTGATGATGATAAAAACTGTGATGGTAATGCTGCTGATGCTGCATTAACCCCTCCCCCAGACATTGTACTGCTTAAACCTGAACGGAGGAGGAGGAGGAGGAGGAGAAGGAGGAGGAGGCAGATGCATACCTTAAGAGCGAGGCCAAGAGGATCTCTGATGCCGTAAAGCTGATAGTGTAGGGAGGCCAGTATCGTCGAGACCAGCACCATCGTGAGGAAAACCAGGCCCCACAACAGCCGCGAAAAAGGGTAATGTTTCTCCAGCGGGGCATTGGCGGTTGGATTCTGATCATGAAGCCGTAGGTGTCGATGGTGTAGGGGTAGGTGTAGTCTAGCAAACGCAAGGTGTTGTGGGTGAGGAGCATTGAGTTGATGATCATGTCTTTCTCCAAGCGCTGTACCTCGCCCAGCATTCCCACCAGCTTTTCATCTTCGTAGGATCCCCACTTGCCATCTTTTGTTCCATGGACAAGTGAAAACTGGAAATTTACTTGTCCGCAATAATCCGCAGCGCGTCCACATTTTGACCAGTGCAGCTCCCACCCTCGAGGAAATACACCAGCGGTTCATCATTACACCACGCTGACAGGTGCAGTACCCGTCCTCCGAGGTCCCTGTATCTTGGAGGGAAGAGTGACTCGCGACTTGGAAACTTCTGAGGACTCCACCTCCCCAGTGGCTCCTGTATGAGTGGGTGTCCCAGGGAGTTGAGTTGCGTGGGCAGGCTGGTGTAGGCGTGGATGCTGTGTCGGTCTGCCCGGAAGGCGAACGCAGCAGCAGGACGAATTGTGAACGCTGCACCACGGGCTGATTGAGCACGGACGTGGTGTTGAGCTGTGGGTTGAGGGACAAGAGAACCAGGTGGTTGGGGTTCCAGTAGTCGTTGTCTTCCAACCGGAGCAGGAAGCCGGTGGGGTCGTCATAGAATAACAGGAGGGCAGTGAGGTGAGTGCCCTTGGTGTGGTGGGCGGGGTGGGCGGTGTCCAGGATTGAGTGCTGGGCGGCCACCACCACAGGCGTGAGGTAGGCTCCGGCAGCTGCCACGACCCGATCAACATCCAGCTGGCGGTGACTGTGGTCGTCAATGACCACCAGCAGGTCGTAGCCATGCAAAGGACCCGACACCAGTGTAGTGAGGGCAGAGTTTGCCAGGGATTCGCCGTCTGTATGGGAAAAACATAGGTAAGCTGTTTAATGCGTTATGCTGCACCTTCGACACCTGGTGCCCTGTCTGCAGCACTTGTCTATACCTTTGGCCCTGTCTGCTGCATTTGTCCTCCCCTGGAGCCCTATCTGTTTCCCTAAATCACCTGGGATCGTACAGTGTTGGAATTTTCATCAGTTTACAGCTTAAGTATCTTTTTTCCTCAGGTTTCCGTCTGTGGCATGTTACGTCCTGCTACTGGGGAATAAAAACAATCTAAAAGTGGTAAAAATTAAAATAGTAGCAAAAATGAAATATGAAAAAAAGGTCAAAATGAAGGAAAGTGGTTATCTGTCCCGCCTCTCAGCTGGAAGGAAGGGTACATCAAAGAAGCCAAGGAGGAAGTCGAATAAAAAAAAGTAGTCTTGGGTAGAAAAAATTAATAAAAGGTAAAATAAATAGCCAAGGAGGAAGTGAAATAAAAAACTCGTTTGAAGGCAGGAAAAACAAGTAAAAAATAAAATAAAAATTCAAGAAGGAGGTTAAATTTAAAAAATCGTCTGAAGGTAGAAAAATTAAAAAAAAGATAAACTAAAAAAAGGTCAAACAGAGGAAACTGGTTATCTCTGTGACCTGTCAAGTGGAAAGAGGGATGCACTGATAAGAGATTAAGGCAGAGATAAGGAATGGGAGACATGCTGATTGATAGTTATAGTACTTTCATATTTTTTCTTTTTTTGTTTCTCAATCCTGCCTCATTGCATCATTTGGGAGGAACTTGGGTCTTTGATAGTGATGGTGATGATGATGATGATGATGATGATGATGATAATGATAATATAATAATGATGGTGATGATGATGAAAACATTCCAATGAAGATGATAATGACGACGACGACAACGATGATGATAATAATGATAATGGCGATGATTAAGATAATTCTAATGATTACCAAAATAATAACGATGATGATAATAATAATAATAATAATAATAATAATAATAATGATAAACTCTCTCACCCGTCAGCTGGAAGGAAGAGAACACTGACGAAGACAAGGGGGAAGACAAAACCAGAGCCAGGAGCGAGACACAAAGCTTTCTCATCTTCAATGACGCCATGACGAGTGACCCTACACCTCACTCCCTTTCTTAATTTCTCTGTAATCATCTTGATCTTAAAGTCTGGCCAAGATGAAGGTTTAAGATGAAGAGCTGCGCCGTGGAAAAGGTCGTGAATAAAAATGGAACTCAGCATTTTGTACCTGAGTTGTCTATCTTTCTGTCTCTTTGGGTTTCTGTCTATGCAAGTGCCTGTCTATCCATCTCGATCTGTTTATATGTCAGTCTGTCTCCCTTTCTATCCATCCATTCATTCATCCATTGATCTGTCTGTCTGTCTATCTGTCTATTTATCTGTCTATCTACCAATCTACCTACCTACTTACATTCATAGATATCTATCTAACTATGTCTATCTTTATTTTACTACAGTACTATTACTAATTTATTTTACTACTATTACTTCTCCTACTCCTTACTTATTTTACTACTACTACTACCACCACCACCGCCACCACCACCACCATCATCACCACTATCCTCATTCGCCACAAGAGGTCCTTTCTGAGTAGGGTTGAAGCACCTACAGGAACAATGGCCAGCGCCTTGAAGGAGTCAGTGGCGGTTCCTTAAGGCTGCTTCCGAGATATCCTTCAAGGGTTTAAGAATATTGTGGAGAGTTTTCTGCAATGAGAAGTTATGAAATTAAGGTTGCTAGTGAATCAAAAGAAAACCCCAAGGGTTTTCATCAAATGTACCGTACGAAAAATAAAGACAGGATAGGACCACTCAGAACAGAATCAGGTAACATTACCAGTGAAGATAAAGAAATGTGCTCCATCCTAAATAATTATTTCATATCAGTATTCACCAAGGAAAATCTAGGCCTGGTCCCTCAAGCAGCAAATATTTACGATGAGAATACGGAAAATATTCTTAGTAAAATAACCATTAGTAAGGAGGACGTATTGAAAGAAATTAATAAGTTAAAACCTCAAAAATCGCCCGGTCCGGACGATATATATGCAAAAATTATAAAAGAAACCAAAGAAGAATTATGTCAGCCACTTTTAACATTATTTAATGACTCTAAGTTCAGGAGAAGTTCCCGAGGCGTGGAAGACCGCAAACGTAGTGCCCATCTTTAAAAAGGGTGATAAATCAGCTGCGTCGAATTATCGTCCAATAAGTCTACCGTCAATAGTAGGAAAAATGTTAGAGTCAATTTTGGCTAATAAGATTAGAGAACACTTAGAAAGATTTAATCTTATAAACGAAAGTCAGCACGGATTCAGGCAAGAACAATCCTGCCTCACAAACTTGTCATTCTACTCGGAGGTCTATGAGGCGGTAGATAGCGATAAAGCTTATGATGTTATTTATCTGGACTTTAGTAAAGCTTTTGATAGGGTCCCACACGAAAGGTTAGTTAGAAAGGTTCGAGCACACGGTATAGACGGCGATATCTTAAAATGGATAGAATCCTGGCTGAAAGGACGAAAGCAGAGAGTATTAATAAATGGAACTAAGTCGGACTGGGGATTAGTAACTAGCGGTGTACCACAGGGTTCAGTACTCGGTCCCTTATTATTTATTATATATATAAATGATCTAGACTTAGGAGTCAATAGCAGCATCAGCAAATTTGCCGACGATACAAAAATAGGGCGTATCATTAACTCGACTGACGATTGCCATAACTTACAAAAAGACCTCGATACATTGTCCAAATGGTCTAAAACTTGGCAAATGGAATTTAACGTTGAAAAATGTAAAGTACTTAACGTAGGCAAGACC
The DNA here is from genome assembly GCF_032717465.1 of Coenobita brevimanus. Classification (NCBI taxonomy): domain Eukaryota; kingdom Metazoa; phylum Arthropoda; class Malacostraca; order Decapoda; family Coenobitidae; genus Coenobita; species Coenobita brevimanus. The sequence continues at coordinate 5,228,245 of NC_136958.1, read as the reverse complement.
ATTGGAGACACTAAATACAGCTTAGATAACAAAGAAATAGCAAATCGGAATGCGAGAGAGATCTAGGAGTTATGATTAGTAACGACCTTAAACCAAGGCAACAGTGTATTAATGTGAGAAATAAAGCAAATAGGGTCCTGGGATTTATTTCAAGAAGCGTGAGCAATAGATCATCTAAAGTAATACTGAAACTTTATCTAGCTTTAGTAAGGCCACATTTAGACTACGCAGTACAATTTTGGTGTCCTTACTATAGAATGGATATTAATTCGTTAGAAAATGTACAGAGAAGAATGACAAAAATGATACATGACGTCCGGAACCTGTCATATGAAGACAGACTGAAAAGACTAAGTCTGCATTCGCTAGAGAGGCGTAGAGTAAGGGGAGACTTAATTGAGGTGTTTAAGTGGATGAAGGGTATAAATAAGGGAGATATTAGCAAGGTACTTAAAGTGAGCATACAGGATAGAACTAGAAATAATGGTTTCAAACTAGAAAAATTCCGTTTCACTAAGGAAATAGGTAGAAAGTTGTTTGGTAATAGAGTAATAGACGAATGGAATAAGCTACCTAGTAAAGTAGTTGCTGCCTCTTTCATTGAGAGTTTCAAGCATAGGCTAGATAAGCATATGACTAATAAGGGGTGGATATAGGAAAAAGAAAATCTTATAAGCAATACTAATTCATAATTTTTCCTTTTCAGGTTACACTATGATAGTCTCTATTCTCCTTTCACACTTTCCTGTAAAATGTCCACGCCAGTTTTTCTATACTGCGTGGTGTTCTTTCTGACTTTTTCCTGCCGGCTTCGGCTGGAGGGTTTGGAGGGCGGGGGAGAGCCTTCTTCTTTGCTATCTTTATCTCATTCTAGTCGTTCAGTTACTCTTCTAGGAGCTGCCTAGCATGGGCCAACCGGCCTACTGCAGTTATCCTCTCTTCTTATGTTCTTATATGATAAGAAATGGCGTCCTCGTACTGAAAGGGTTAAAGCAGACACGAGGACATCACACACACACACACACACACACACATACACACACACACGTGCAAAAAATATATACATACTCATACGTCCGAAAGCTCCACATGTACCCACTAAATAATGAACACACACACACACACACACACACACACACACACACACACACACGCACACGTACAAAAAATATATATACATGCGGACGCCCCACGTGCGTCTACTAAATAATCAACACACACACACACACACACACATGTAAATAGAGCCAGTCACAAAAAAGCGATAAAAAGGGCCCATAAAAAGACCATTAAGTAAAAAAAACACAAACAATGACCAGCCTATTACTTCAATGGCCAATTACAGGATAAGAGAGAACTGTGTGTGTGTGTGTGTGTGTGTGTGTGTGTGTGTGTTTTCTGTATCTGTGTTTCTGTGTGTTTTACCTAAGCCTCAGTGTTTAGTTACTGGAATCCATATTTTATTTCCTATGGCAGCATTTTCAGTTACCCAAAATTACCCAAAAAAGCGAAAGGCAGTTGGAACAACCTACTCTTACCCAACGAGAGGTGCGTATGGGTAAGGACATTTCTTTTGCTGAGGAAATATTCATGGAAGTTGTATGGTAATGTGTCAGTAGATTGGTTGGGCAGGTATGAAGCAGGGGAATGAGTAGAAGTGGAAGTGACGATGTGGAAGAGTAGGAAAAGGACGAAAGGGCTGCGTAAAATAGAAGTGTAATTCACCGGGTCGGTCATGATCACTTGATGGTCGTGATCGTCAGCTTTTTACCCTCCCGAAAGGGAGCTGAGAGCTCATATAGTCCGATCTAAGGGCAAGGCTGTGACCTTCACACACGCACACACCCGTCCCCTTGCTCCAGGGGGACAGTAACCACCCACTTCGTCAGTGAAACTTTTCGCAACCTGAGCGAGGCGCGAACTCCCGTCCACCAGTTGGCAAGCGAGAACGTTACCACTGCACCAGCGAGTGTGTGTGTGTGTGTGTGTGTGTGTGTGTGCGTGAAAGGACCCATAATTCACACTTGATGTGGATATTGTATGCCTGCAGGAGACCAGGGTTAACCACTCATTCAAACCCAGGTTTGGGAATTACGTCCCTTTCATACATAACTGCACGGATAACAATGCCAGAGGACTAATAACTTACATTAAGAAGTCAATACCCGTCACAAGGTTAACTCCATCCTTTGGAAGGGATTCTGAAAATATAACTCTGAAAATCTATTTAGACCAGTATGAACTTAATGTGGTAAATATTTATGTACCGAAAAATAGCTTAGATCCTCATGATTTTCCTGATTTCTTATATGAAGAACAAACACTGTTGGTGGGGGACATTAATGCACACCACAGGGATCTTTCATCATCAGGGGGTCGATCAAGTACAAATGAACAACGCTGGTATCAATATTTAAACTCATGTAGTAATGTCAGATTGGTAGGACAGACAGACCCTACTCACTTTCTAGGTGGCAGGCTTGACTATGTTTGTCTTTTTAACGAACCTGACAGAACTTCCTCAGTTCAGCAAGTTGATTTATGTTCCGATCATTTCGCGTTATTAACTACATTAGATGTTTAAAAAAGGGCAGTTGGGGGCTCTAGAAAAAGGTTAACTCTTCCTGCCCATAAGAAAGAGATGTTTATAGAGGAAATGGGTACAGTAAATGGTGTGACCGCTACACTGTGTTTGAGTCTCTGGATTCCTTTGTTACAGATTTTACAAAAGCCACGGAAAATGTATTGCTACAGCTAAATCATAATCATTGTAAGGAAGCATAAAAAGGGTAAGAATACTCAAGTGAGAGGAAGAAATCCATGGCGTCAATGGTACAAACATGACAGACATGTTCAGCTCACGGAAAGCTTGTTACGTGCACCCAGGCAATGCTGGAGGGAGAACAGATCTCATGATAATTTAACCAACTTAAAGTAGTGTGCTGAGAAAGCTAGGGAAGCCAGGAAGAATGCAAGAGAGAGATACTGGCTAGAGTTCGTTGGTAATATTCACAGAGATACTTCATCTGCAGTAATATGGAAGCACATTAATATTGCCAGAGGGACTCGGACCCAGAGTGTTGCACATCCACGACCAAGAGAGTATGCACAGTCTCTAATGGAGGACTGGGCCTCAGCCTCTAAGTTTAGTAACCTGCCACTGCTAATACAGCATAATCCTAAGCTTGAACACTATCATAATCAAGTAACACAGACAATAACTCATCAAGACGACACATGCATAGATATCACACCTTACGAATTAACAAGAGCATTGAAACACAGTAAGTCTCGCGCCCCTGGAGAAGATGGTGTGACGTATCCTATCCTACAAGCGTTAGAAAAAGTTAAGGGTAATCCTCTCTTACACATGTTTAATCTAAGCTATCGTGAAAGTCATTTGCCTGCCCAATGGAAAAGTGCCATGATAATTCCTATCCCTAAAGCTGGAGATGGTGACTTTAAGAGACCAATATCCTTAACGTCTTGTTATAGTAAGACACTTTGAATGAGTAATACTGAATCGCCTAATTCATAAAATAGGTCATGTCTTACATCCTAACCTAAATGGGTTTATCAAGGGCAGAAGTACTACAACCTGCATAGTATCATACCTCATCACCTCTAAGGCAAAATTCTCAGTTTTCCTCGACCTGAAAGGGGCCTTTGATAGAGCCAACAGAAGTGTTATCTTGCATGAGCTAGTAAAAATGGGCATTAAAGGAAAGCTGTTGGGATGGATTAGGAATTATTTAACTCAGCGCACAGCTTATGTTACTTATCAGGGGAAAAAGTCTGATATTTGCGAGCTTGAAATGGGTACTCCACAGGGTGGAGTAATCAGCCCTACATTGTTCAGTATCTTAATGAATGTCATTGTGAGTACTAAGCTTCCCAAGGGAGTCACGTGCCTCAGCTATGCAGATGACATTTTAATCCAGGCTAATAGTCACAAGGGTATGCAAAATTCTCTCAATCTCATCGCTGAGGTATGTGATGAACTGGGTCTTGTGATCTCAACAGAGAAAACAAAATCCATCACAAAAGGACGTGAGAGACACAAGCCTCTGCTGTTGCATGGCGATCCACTGGACAGGGTAGATTACTATAAATATCTCGGTGTTTATGTTGGTAGCACTAAAGGGAAAAATGCGGAATTTAACCATGTCATGACTACATGCTTAACCAGACTTAGGCCACTCCGAGTTATGTCATGGAAAGGTAAGAGAGCATCAATACCCATTTTGAGGACAATGTATATTGCTTATGTTAGATCTGTCATTGATTACCATGCACCTGCACTTGCTTGTCTGTCACATGCCAAAATAAAAAAACTTGAAGTTATTCAGAACAAAGCAGCCAGGATCAATTTTGGATGTCCTCCCAATGTCAAAGTAGCCAATCTCACACATGAATTAGGCTTTCCATCCGTATCTGATAGAATTAAAGAGATGAACACCGTTGTGGGTGTTAGGGTGCTGAGGGATATTAGACACACAGGGCCAAAAGTTAGTTTACAGAACATGCTTCACCATGGCAACCACTCGGGAAGGCATTGGCCTCAGATCACCACCAACTGCCTACACATTTATCAGTTACTGGAGGAGGTACGCAATGAACATCACTGTCCACACCCACTCCCACCCTGGCAAGTGAGACCTCTCGACATGATTATAACAAAGCTACCCGCCAGGAAATCTGACTCAGCCCCTTTTGAACTCAAGGCTGACTTCATGAGACTCATTGACGTGCTGACTACTCTTGATACTGACCAGATATACTGTGATGGCCCACTTGACACTGTAACTGGACAAGCCGGGGCAGCGGTCACTGTAATGAGGGGGGGGGGGTAGGTTCTGTCATGTGAGTTAGACTCTAGTTAAACTACATGACTGGGTCTCTTCCACTCAGGCAGAACTAGTTGCACTTGAGGTGGGATTGGAGAAAGTCAGTACAAGGAGGAATGACGCTGTGATTTTCTCTGATAGTATGGCTGCATTGCAAGCACTGTCCAGTGTGCACCCCTCCTGGTCCGAACTTGTCAACAGGACACAGAATACGGTGGCCACACTTAGGGAGGACAATATCAGGGTGAGGTTTGTCTGGATTCCCTCACATGTAGGTATTCCAGGCAATGACCGAGCTGATGTACTTGCCAAGGAAGCATCCAGCTCACAAGTCATGAATTATACAGCAGTTTATCCAGGTTATGTGCACTTTCAGTCATGCAGCAGTACATCATGTTCCTAAACTGATATTGCAAAATGTAAATACAGAGTTACTGGAGAATTATTTTTAGCATGGAGACTAATTTACTTCTTTACAAAGCTGGCTGAATGGTGACATTCAATGCAACATCAACACAAGAGGGATCTAGTAACACTCCATTCTTTTCAGCTGCTTCTTTCCACACCTGTCATCCAGCCATGACCAGCAGACCATATTGGAAAATACAGGTTATAAGATGTGTGTACTGCAACAGCTATTCTTTCAATTTCTATATATCTAGGTATAGTTTTTTCCCCACATAATTGTCACCTTCCCTGTTTGAGGTATTACTAGTAAATTTTCCAGTTTAGCTCAGTAATTATACTACTCTGAGATTCACATTCTTTATCATTACCTTTCCCTTCAAGCAGTATGCTAAGATTTCCTAAGTTACATGGTATATACAGTAGCTAATTATTTCTGTCCCAGTCTGCTAGACAAGCTTTCCTTTTTGTTTCCCAGAAATCATTCCACTTCTATAGTACAGTACTTTCATCCAGTTCTGTTTTATACATTTTCAGTGTTTACTGTTCTGTTTTCCTAGCTTTCTCCTACTCTGGTCATATGCTTGATGTTTGTCACCTTCACTAAATATATATCTCATTACTTCCACTGCTTAATTGCACCTTTCATGCTTCTGTATAACCCTTCCACCCTAATCAATATTCCATGACTTTTCTACACCTGTCTACTCCACCATTACTGTCATTTCTATCCAATTACTGTAACTAGTTTTTATATTACATATGCATGGGTCAGGCCATTTCCTTTGGTATTTGTAAGAACAGCTCTTGGGATAATTTTTTTTTTTTTTTTTTTTTTTTTTCCATAATTCGCATGAAAAAAATTTGCATTTACTTAAAAGTTTTGCTTTAAAACCAACACACCCATGCTCAAATCTGAGTGCTTGATTGAAACAGGCAATATTTCAGCCAGCATCCTAACCAACCTATTCACTCATACCGGTATCTGGTAACCTTACCCAACTCTCTTAACTACATCAGCTTATCAATTTATTTTGGTGCAAAAACGAATCCATTTTTCAAGAAAGAACTTAACTGATATCACATACTTGTCGGATGATGAAATTTTGTGTCTGTTTTATTATCAATTTCTGAAACTTAACTGTAGGAGAGAACACTAAAACAGGTGAAAAATACAAACCAAACTAACCATTTACCAACGCTGACCAAACTCTGATATGTGTAATTTCTGCCATGTAATATAATATTGTATATGCACTTCATACACGCCATTTATTCATGACATTTCATAGGCAAGAAGTGTTACACAATGATGTTGGACCAGAGGCAGAAGCTTACTGGCTTGCCCTCAAATGTGCTCACTAAAGCACTGAGCTGGCTGACACACAAACTTTCAAACAGTTGCCGTTTCAAAATTCTATTCAGAAAGTACACAGGTAGTCTGAAATAAACTAGAAAGCATAATTTAATATCCTAACTCAATATTACGCGCTACGTCGCCACCATAGAAGTTTTTGTTTACTCGTATTCGCTACGGAAGCGTTTAGTCTTGTAAAATCTTATGAACAGCCTTGTTTTTCTCATATATTTAGCCTGCTAGGGAACGCGTGATTCCTGAATTATTCAGTTTTTATAAATGGTAAAACCGGTTATCATATTTATGAATATTTATATTTGTTAAATCGGGGAATGTCCCAGGAAATGATGGAGTGTGTGGTGAAATGCTGAAGAATGGGGGAGAGACAGTAGTAGAATGGATGTGGAAGATGTGCAGATTGGCCTGGGAGGAAGGTAGAGTCCCGGAGGATTGGAAGTCAGGTATAATTATTCCCTTGTACAAAGGAAAAGGGGAAAAAGAAGTGTGTGGTACTCAAGGGGCATTTGTCTTCTTAGAATAATAGGAAAAGTGTATGGTAGGATACTTATAGACTGAGTTAGAGAAAGAACAGAGAAATTAGTTGGAGAAGAACAGGGAGGCTTTAGGAAGGGAAGAGGTTGTGTAGATCAGATATTCATTCTTAGATCTTTAGTGGAAAAGTTTCTAGAGAAGGGAAAGAAATTGTATGCGGCTTTCATGGATTTGGAGAAAGCATATGACAGGGTGGATAGACAAGGATTGTGGAAAGTGTTAAGAATATATGGAGTAGATGGGAAGTTGTTGAATGCTGTGAAGAGTATGTACGATGGTGCGAAGGCTGCAGTGCGTGTGGATGGTGAACTAAGTGAATTTTTCTCTTTGAAAGTTGGTTTGAAACAGGGATGTGTCATGTCTCCATGGTTGTTCAAGCTGTACATGGATGGGGTAATAAAAGAGGTACAAGGTAGGGTAGTGGATGTTGGAGTGGCCCTGGTGAGAGAGGATAGTGTTTGGAAACTCCCTGTACTGTTGTTTGCAGATGATACTGTGTTGTTGAGTGAAGACGAAGGGGAGCTACAAGGCTTGGTGGATGAGTTTGAGAGAGTGTGTAAGAAACGGACTCTAAAGGTGAATGTAGGGAAGAGTAAAGTGATGGTCTTTGAGAGAGGTGAAGTTAGTGAATGTACAGCGAGGTTGGATGGTGAGGAATTGGATAATGTGAGTACGTTTAAGTACTTGGGTAGTGTGATGAGTAAGGATGGAGGTTTGAAGGGTGACGTGCTTGAAAGGGTACAGCAGGGAAGAAAGGTTGCTGGTTCTTTGAAAGCAGTGATAAGAAACAGGGAAGTGAGCATGGAAGTCAAAAAGTTACTACATGACAGTATTGTGATACCAACTCTAACGTACGGAAGTGAAGCTTGGACATTGTTGGAAGGACACAGGTCAAGAGTGAGAGCAGTGGAAATGAGTTACTTAAGAGGAGCCTGTGGAGTCACGTGGAAAGACAGGCTGACGAATGAGGATATAAAGGAGCGTTGTGGTGTTGATGTGGATGTGATAGGAAGCGTGATGAGGAACACACTGAGGTGGTTTGGCCATGTGGAGAGGATGGAGGGTGAAAGACTGACGAAGAGAATGTATGTGAGTGAGGTGGAGGGGGGAAGAGGGAGGGGGAGGCCGAGGATGAGATGGAGGGATGGGGTGGAGAGGTATATGAGAGAGGGGGGTGTGAGTTGGGAGCAGGGCAGTGAAATGGCGGGGGACAGGGCGACTTGGAGGCGATTTGTTTGTGGCCACCCCAAACGGGATTGAGGCGTCTGGCAATAGATAGATAGATATTTGTTATACGAAAGGGAGGTCTCTTGTGGCGTTTATCCTGTGACATTCCAATATTATTTTACGCTATAACCAGGTGACGAACGCCTGGCGTGAATAGGACATTTATTTATGGTACGAAAAACAGCGTCAGACGCTCACTTTCGTCGATACTGGCGTTTAGTTTTTATAGTACAGTCCAAAATGGCACAGACATGCGAGACCGTAGAGAGAGATCGTCTGAAGGTAAATAAAAAAATAAAAAAAGATAATAGAAATAAATATATGTATGTATGTGAAGGTATGTATGTGGTGTAGGTGCGTATGTATGTTTGTGTATATATGTCTATGTACGTACTGTATGTATGTGAGTGAATGTATGTGATGTATGTGTGTTTGTGTATTTATATCTATGTATTTATGTGTATCTACATCTATGTTAGTTTGTATGTATGTGTATGAGTTTGTGTATGTGGGTGTATGTATGTGTGTATGTGTGAGTGTATGTTTGTGTATGTATATGTATGTGTGTATGTATAAGTCCAAGGGGGCCTGACAAGTTGTATCCATTAAACTGTAGAATTTGGGGGAGAAATAGAGTCCTAAACTAGCTCTTTTTCTTGTTATTCATGTGTGTGTGTGTGTGTGTGTGTGTGTGTGTGTGTGTGTGTGTGTGTGTGTGTGTGTGTGTGTGTGTGTGTGTGTGTAATCAAACATACATAGCAACTAATACTGCACTGAGAGTAACTGCTGTATTCTTCATCATCAATGCCGAGATTGGTTTATTGTTCTCATACTGTTCTGGACATGATGATGATGATGATGATGATGATGAGAGAGAGAGAGAGAGAGAAAGAGACTTATTACCACAGACCTTTTCTCACATTCAGTGGTGACCTCTTTAATTCTTAGCATCTTATCCTTACCCTCTCTCTCTCTCTCTCTCTCTCTCTCTCTCCCCTGTCTTTCTATCTTCCTGTTGCTGTTTCTAGATCCTGCTCGTTTATTTATGTCAGGGTGTTGGAATGATGATGATGATGATGATACCTGCCTTAATCTAGTCTCACCTGTCCTAACGTTATTTAATCTAGCTAAATTCAACCAAACCTAGCCAGACCTACCCAAACCTAGCCTAACATAGCCTACCCTAACCTAACCTAGCCTTACGTAGCTCTGTTGACCTTTGCCTATCCTGAAAGTACCCATCTAGACTACCTTAATTACTTTACTAGCAAACTTTATCTGGTGTTCAAAGTTGAGAAGTGTTTTTACCTCTTGTTTTTACTCTCTCTCTCTCTCTCTCTCTCTCTCTCTCTCTCTCTCTCTCTCTCTCTCTCTCTCTCTTTTTCGTGTCAGCGTTGAGTACGGCTAAATATTTAAGCTCTTTACCTTTGATTCTTGGTGGTGGATTGTAAAGCAGCGGTTGTGTGTGTGTGTGTGTGTGTGTGTGTGTGTGTGTGTGTGTGTGTGTGTGTGTGTGTGTGTGTGTGTGTGTGTGTGTGTGTGAGAGAGAGAGAGAGACAGACAGACAGACAGAGACAGATTAACTGACAGGAACGTGTCTTGAGACATATTTGTGATAAATAGATAGATTAGCAGATTGATAAATAGATCGAATGATAAGTAGATAGATAGATACCAGAGAGACAGATTGGGCGGGGGTAAAGTAGGCAGGATTACCGGGAGGCAGGAAAAGGGGTATACAGAGTGAGAGGCGAGACAGGGTTAGGCAGAGGGTGGAAGGGTGGAAGGTAGAGGAAGGAGAGGAGAATGGAAGGCAGAGTGAGTGGTAGGTAAGGCAGCCAGACAGGGAGGGTAGCAGGGTCGGTAGGGAGGGTTGAAGGGGTAGGGAAAGTGGAAGGCAAGGTAGGGTAAGCAAGGAGGGAGGAAGAAAAGGTATATGAATGGTAGGAAGGGCAGGCAGGAAGTGTGGAACGCAGGGTAGGCAGGGCTAATGGGGTAAGGGTGGCAGGGTAGGCAGGGAGGGTGGAAAGCAGGATAAGGCAGGCAGGGGTGAGGCAGTGCACAGGGTGAGGCGAGGCAGACGAGAGCAGGCCGCAGAGGAGATACCACGCGCCGCAGCCCTACTGGATTTCCTTTAGGTATGACCACACTTTCTGTGGATTATTTGCTATTATCTGACGGAACTGGGCAAATCCTTTAACTTTACTACTATATATTCAGTGACCCTTAGCTATACAGTGTCCTCTAAATCTCCTTATTTTCTATAGTTCTTTCACCTTAACTTGGCCCAGATTTTCGTCCTTCTGCAGCTTATTTCACAGTGCCCAGAATAAGACAATACTCTGGCTCTACATCCCTTCCATAGCACTCCTTCGTGACTAGCACTATATTCCACTGTTCATCTGCTGTTATACCTCAGCATTCAAGATGGAGAGATGGCAATTCTAGGCCAATTTATAGTGAAAGGGGTATAGTTAAATCAAGCCTTCAGTCCGACCACACTTTGCCATCAACTGAGCTGAGAGAGGGGAAAGGAGTCTCCAATATGTATAAAAATAAATAACTAAATAAAACGAATTGTAACCCTTTCAGCCCTATGACCTACTTTATTTCTTTAGTCCTGCTACCTTCTAACAGCTTTATTTATTACGAAAAGCCAATAATAAAGAAGTTATCCCTTTCACTCCCACGACGTAAAAATATTAAAACTCATCCGAAGGAGGGAAAGGGTAAACCGAGATGGATTTATTATTATTATTATTATTATTATTATTATTATTTGCTATTTTCAACGCCTTTACTCTGTTCACTTAAATCTGGCGAAAAAATTGCCGTCCCCCCATCTTCAGTGTTAAGGTAAAGAGATGAACACCAGAACACTGTGCTAGTCACGAAGAAGTGCTATGGAATGAGAACTGAGCAGTATTAAGCTACGGGAAATAAGCTGAAAAAATACAAAAAAAAAATCTTCACCAGCTTAAAATGAATAGACTGTTGGATTTGTCGGGTGAGAAGAGCTGTCCGATGGTTACCTGAAGGAGATGGTTACCTGAAGGAGACGGTTACCTGAAGGAGATGGTAACCTGAAGGAGATGGTTACCTGAAGGGGATGGTTACCTGAAGGAGATGGTTACCTGAAGGAGATGGTTACCTGAAGGAGATGGTTACCTGAAGGAGATGGTAACCTGAAGCTGATGGTTACCTGAAGGAGATGGTAACCTGAAGGAGATGGTTACCTGAAGGAGATGGTTACCTGAAGGAGATGGTTACCTGAAGGAGTTGGTAACCTGAAGGGGATGGCTACCTGAAGGAGATGGTTACCTGGCCTAAAATTACCCTCTCTCTCCATCTAGAATGTTGAGTTGTAGCGATAGACACTAGACTATCATGCTGGTCACGAAGAAGTGCTGTGGAAAAAATGAACTGTACAGTAAAGCCGTGGTACTAACTCTGACATAGAACAGGGGGATATGGACAGCGAAAGAACGAAAATCTGGGCCAAGTTAAGGTGAAAGGAGTATAGATGGAGTTAACCTCAGGCGAGTTTATTCAATTGAATTAATATAGGAGCCTGAGAAGTGCAAAAATTCACTACCATCCACACTGCAATAGGCGAAGGTGTGTGTGGATCCGAAAGGTGACGAAAATGGAAAAAAAATATCAATTAGGTGACGGCCACATACCTTTCAGACTTGCAGTGGTGAGGTGGGTTCGAGTTCCACGCAGATGAAGATGTTATGAGGGTGTTATTGTAGTTTTTACCTAATAGGAGTAAAGAAAATTGAGTACATTTGATCATTTATTTCTTTGGCAGCTGAAGTGTGATGCTAGAGAGTGCTTGTCTGTGTCCTGGGCAAGACACCTAGGGGCCGCCATGCTCGCCTTGTCCTGCATCCTGCCCCGCATCATCACCCTCATCCACCTGCCCTTCAATCTATTCCTTGCCCTCCCATCCCTTCCCTCCTCCATCATGAAATTCCTCTGCCTATTTCTCCACCTGCCCTTCCACCTACTCCACCTGTCCCACTTTCTGTCCCTCCTCCACCTGCCCTTCCACACCCTCCTCCACCCACCACGTCCCCGTCTCTCTTTCAACATGCTCCACGCTCCCCATCTTCTCCTCGTCCTCCTCCTCTCGCGCGCCGGCTTCGTAGGTAAGGCCTCTAATTTTTTCTTTTAGCTTTCTTGTGTTTAGTAAAGAGATGGGGAGAAATGTACAGGGTGTCTCGTAAGTGTGGGAATCGTATGAAAAAAAAAAAAAAAAGGGTGTTGCAAAAGTTTTCACTCAAAGAACGCGTCTGCTGAGTCCACTATTGTTCTTAAAAATCCGAAATCCAGTCAGCTTCTTGGACCTTCAAAATTATATAGATAGATGGATAGATAAAGTAACGATATTGATAGATACATACAGATAAGTAGATAGAGGTACAGACAGACAGATAGAGAGGTATAAGTAGATAGATACAGATGGATAGATAGATAGATAAACAGATGGAAAGATAGACAGACAGACATAGATAAGTAAAGTAGATGGACAGAAGCCAGTGTCGTCTGGAAAAGAGAGAGAGAGAGAGAGAGAGAGAGAGCGTGCGAGTGCGTGCGAATGAATGAATGACTATATAACGCATTTTTTTTTCCCCCAGGAAGAGGTAGGAGTGAAAACACGCATATCATTTTTTATCGACTCGTGTTCTTCCCTCTGCCTCTCGTTCTCTTTGTTCTCTGTTCTTTCCTCTTTGCTCTCTGTTCATTCCTCTTTGTAACTGATGAATAAAGGAACGCAGAAAAAATGAAAGAATGAAGGAAATGAAGGAAGAGGAGAATGACAGAAGGAATGAAGGAAATAAAAAAAAAGGATGACCATCTCCCTCTAAGTTATTTTCTATTTTTATAGCTTTAACGATCAGGGAAAAGAGAGAGAGAGAGAGAGAGAGAGAGAGAGAGAGAGAGAGAGAGAGAGAAAGAGAGAGAGAGCGGGAGAAAACAGGCCAAGGGACATAGCAACTTTACCGCTTAGAAATCATGTTGCAAACGGGATCGTACCTCAGATAACAGTAAGAAGGGAAGAGCCATTTACTTTCTCCTCTGATTCATGTCCCTAACCCCTTCACTCCAACAGTTTATTAGAATTTTAGAGGAATAAAAGTAAAAATCCTTGAGGCGAGAGGTTCATCTGTTTATCATGCAACTATGTATATTTGCCAATGCATGTAACTATGTATCTTTGTATCTATCTTTATCTATCTGTCTGTCTCTGTATCTATCTCCCCTCTTCCCTTTTCCAGACGGGTCCTGCTACACTGACGCCCCTGAGAACCCTGTAGTGGTGGTTTCCGGAGGTCACTTCCATCCTGACGAAGCCGACCCGGGGACATGCAACACCGTCTGCTCCACCTTCGACTTCCCTTACTTTGCTCTGGACGAAGGGAGGTTCTGCTACTGCCTCCAATCACTTGCCTGTAAGTCTGTCTATCTTTTTATCTACCTGTCTGTCTATCTATCTTTTTATCTACCTGTCTGTCTATCTATTTCTGTCTATCTATCTTTTTATCTACCTGTCTCTATCTATCTCTCCAAACTACTTGTGACACCTTTTGAGCCACACTTACCTACCCTTACTGTGCTGTGGACGAGGGAGGTTCTGCTATTAAGTCTATCTATCTATCTATCTATCCATCTATCTATCTGTCTGTCTATCTATTATTCACTTGTCTATCTGTTACTAGTCTATCTACTTATAACGCCGTCTGCGCCACATTCAGCTCCCCCTAATGTGCCTAATCTCTCTCACCTGTGTGTGTGTTTACCTGTCTGTCTGCCTCACCTGATCTTACAGTATGTTACTATTTTTCTTCCAGCTGTAGCGAACCATGAAGGGAAATTTCTGACTCTGAAGGTGAAATCGAAGGCAGTGACACTTACATAATATGACTTACATTATTTGCAAAGTCTTCACACAGTACCTCACAGTATCAGATTGTTTTATATAATAGTAGGTGCACAGCGGGGCACTTTTAACGTACTTAGAATTACTTACAAATCTTCTCAAACAAGATAAGCCAGGCACTTCAACTAATAGAGTGTTAAATGGGAAGAGTTGCATTGCTAGGCTGCTATGTACAAGTTAATCACAAATTCTTAGCTTACGACAGTGAAGCGTGCGGCGAGGCGTGTGGAGATGGCCCTGTTCACTGTTTTTCTATATTACTCTCTCTTTGATTGCACCTCGCAGTTGACCCTCCTGCGGTGTGGTGCAGTGAGGAATTGTCCTTTCTCCCCTCGGGGCTAGGATACGATAAATGTGTCTATGTGGATGAGTAAATTGGGAGTGTGTCGTCCTGTCTCGGCTACCTCCTTTTCTTTGGGGGAAGAAGCCTAGGTATATAGAAAGATAGATAGATTCTTTGTCCTTGTCCTTACCGCTGTCCTTGCTGTCCATGTCCTTATCCTACGCTCCCATGATTCCTCCAGCACTAACGGCAGCTGATACTACGACGTGCAATGAGACCTGTGGGGGGGAGGCGTGTGGGGGCGGCTCTCCCGGACAGGTAACAGTTAGTCCAACTCAAGCGGTGAAAGGGGACATCAACTTCACCCTGGCAGGAGGTCTTCTCACTGGGGTCTTTACGACTGGGCAGGTTCGTCACATCATCATCATCATCATCATCATCATCACCATCATTATTATCATCATCATCATCATCATCATCATCATCATCATCATCATCATCATCATCATCATCGTCATCACCACATCACAGTCTTGAGTACTAATTAGGTTCATAAAGCGGCAAAATATTCACCATCATCATCATCATCATCATCATCATCATCCCACCTCCTTTCCCACCTACATATCGATGAGATGGGAGAAAGAAAGCCAGGTTAAGTTGTGTAACCCCGGTCTGTCTGGCCGAGCAGACCCATCAAACGCAGGCAAGCAATCACCTCTGCAGGACCGCCCCTTGCTATGAATCGATCTTGCGTTGCAGCAGACAGCGCCTCGCCACAACAGGGTGTGGGAAAGAGTGTGGATGTTTGGTTACCTGATGGACGCCGCATTTGCGTCTCCACTAATTTAATAGGTGCATCATAGTAGGCTCCACATCACCCCGCCATTTGGTTATATGGTTACCACTCATCATTATAAACAGTTCTCTGGGTTACAGGAAACCATTATGATTGTCACTCAGTGTAGAGCCACCTGAAGTGGAAAGAAGAGTAATGAAAAGTGACAGGAACAATGGGAGAAATGGGAAGAGAGGAGGGGAGACAGAAGAAGAATCAGAAAGGCGAAGGATGAAGAAGACAGCATTACATAAAGTGAGTGGATGATGGTTGCCAGTACCTACCACCAGAACAGGATAGTGGAAAAACTAATCAACAGCATGTCCAGTGAAACAAGCCACACGTCCATTTTGCAGACTGAGAGAACACCATTTCTCAGGTTATTCTTGCTAGGACCACTTTATTTCAGAGTAAAAATAAATAAATTAATTAATTAATAAAAACAAAATAGATACCAATGCACCAGTCCTGAATGCTATGAAAACCAACAACCGAGACGTTACTGTCCTAACCTTCACGGCTTCCTACAGGTGTTCCAGGTGGAGGTGGGAGCGACGGGAACATGGCTGGTGGAATGGGGTGACCAGACACAGGTCGAAGTCAACGGCACAGAACACATGTACAAATATCCTGGGGAGTTTACGATTAAGGGTGAGTAAGTTGCCGTTGTTGTGGCGTAAGGTTCGTGTGAATGTGATCCCAGTGGAGTGCAGGTTAAGGATGCCCCAATACTGCAGTTAACAATCCTACTTTTACAGGGACAGAAAGACCTGGGAGACGATTGCATTTCCAGCAGTGGTGTTGCCAGGTCTCCAGAGATGCAGGGAGGAGGCACATGGTGTGGCCAAGCCTTTTTATTGCCCACACATTAAATAATAGAAATAGGGGGCTAGTGGGAGGGTCAAAGTCTGACTGCGAGGCCAGGGCCCCACCACGCCCCTCCGTAGCTACGCCAGTTGGTACGAGGGAGCAGCGCGTAACCCCCGCTCTTAATAGGAGGTACAACATGTCCTCAGTATTTTGATAAAGCCTGCTGTGCACCTCCACTAGTCGAATGAGAGGTACACAGTGTTTTGTTACATTTTTATCATATATTAGATACATCCTGCACGATCCCTGTTCACGTGAGGGGCCGGCTTTGCGCGTGTGTGTGTGTGTGTGTGTGTGTGTGTGTGTGTGTGTGTGTGTGTGTGTGTGTGTGTGTGTGTGTGTGTGTGTGTGTGTGTGTGTGTGTGTGTGTGTGTGTGTTTTGATACATTTGTAGCCAAACTTGGTGGAGGGTTTGAGGGTCAGCCAAGAAGTAAACCTACCGTTTCCTAGAACAACAGGTCAAAGGGCAAGGTCACAGGAGAATGTCAACTTCAACCCAAGTTTAACATGATTTAGGCCAAACTAGAGCAGACACTAATTCCTCTACCTTCCTTTCCACCCAGCCAGCCTCGAGGTGCTCCCCCACGTAGTAGTTTATATGGTGGTGAGTGTGGTGAGCGCCCCCAACGCCTCCTTGGAATGCCCCATGAACGTGACCGTGGGACAGGACCCCCCAGGTATATGCTGCCTTTGTTTTAACCTAGCATCCATACTCCTCCTTCATTTCGGCTGATGGCCAGGTGAAGTCAGATTGGAGGGTAAGGCTAGGTAAAGTTAGGTTAGGTTAGATTAGGTTAGGTTGGACTGGGTTGGGTTAGGTTAGGTTAAGTTAGGTTAGGTTTGATTAGATTAGGTTAGGTTAGGTTTGGTTTGGTTAGATTAGGTTAGGTTAGGTTTAGTTTGGTTAGGTTTAGTTTGGTTAGGTTTAGTTTGGTTAGGTTAGCTTAGGTTAGGTTTGATTAGGTTAGGTTAGGTTTGACTATAGTGCTTTAACTCTAACCTGGTTAAGATCCCTAGCCGATTTGTTGGTCAGATGAAGTTGATTTGGCAACAATGTGTTTCTTTTCACCTAGCAAAATATCCCAGCCTCTTTCGAGTTCGATTGATGGCCAGGTGTAGTCAGACTGAAGAGTTGATTTGACTGCGGTGCGTTGGCGCTAGCCTGGCAAAGATCCCAGGCCTCTTTCGGCTAAGTTAATGACAAAGTCAGCAATGTTCAAACTGTTCCCCACACCACACTGGAATTGGAACTCGCGTCCTCTCAGGCATCATGTCACTCCTCTAACCACTTGACCAGCCCTACCCTTTCTATCTTTCTCTCTCTCTTCAGGGCGGTGCAGCCTGATCACGTCATCACAAGGAGGAGACTTTACCCTCAACATCTCTGACATCGAACCTGGCACATCCGACCTTACCTTCAGTATTCCAGGTGAGATGATGATGCTGATTACTAATGACAATGATGGTAATTCTAATGGTGATAAAAAAATCAACCAGAGGCCCCCCCAAGCGGGGAATCACACCAGCCGCGACCCGATACATATCTAGCGTGGCACGGAATATGACCTTGACCTTGACCTACTTTCATCAATGTCGAACTCGTCCGAGATTTTCATCCCTACTGCACACCTGTAAAATTTTGTGATGATATCTTGAGCGGTTGCGAGGTTATCATGTTAACAGACACACACACAGACACACAAACTGAAAACAATACCAGCTTCTCTATCGCGGCTGGTAATAATAAAGACCACGATGCTGATAACCAGGGTTCTGATAACGCTCCTAATTAAATCCAAGCTTCTTTCCAGCTGAGCATCTCCACCACTACGGCTACCAAGTGACAGGCACAGGCACAGTGGGATCCTGGCCTGTGACAGTGGGCAAGGCTGTGTTACTAACCGGAAAAGGGACCCAGGCTGGCTATGTGAGCAGTGTGTGGACCAGCACATCCAAACCTGGCTGGATCGCTGTTTATGTGAGTGCGATTATTGTTTGTGTGAGTGTGATCGTTGTGTGTGAGTGTGATTGCTGCGTGTGTGAGTGCGATTGCTGTTTGTGTGAGTGCAATCGCTGTTCATGTTAGTGTGATTGCTGTGTGTGTGAGTGCGATTGCTGTGTGTGTAAGTGCAATTGTTGTGTGTGTGTGTGCGATCGCTGTGTGTGTGTGTGTGCAATCGCTGTGTGTGTGAGCGTGATCGTCGTATTTGGGGAGCGTGACCCTCCCAGTGATTCTTGGGGGGGGGGGTCAGTCTCCCTCTCAAAATAAAAACCATCAGAAATAGGGGAAAATGAGCATATGGGTTTCAACAAAATAGACATACATATCGCATACATATCTCTGAATGCATAGGAAAAAACTGCACATTTACATTATTATTATTATTATTATTATTATTATTATTATTATTATTATCAACACAGACTCTGACACCTAACTGCGACTCCGGATCCTTCTGTTCAACGGGGCTCGTGTGCGGCTCCTGTAGCCCAGTCCACCTGGCCCACACCTGCACCTCCACTAGCTTCCTCTGTCCTAGTCTCGGAACCTGCAAGTCGACAACTTGCGCTACAGGTGAGAATCATCCATCCATCAATCCATCCTTCCATCCTTCCATCCGTCCGTCCGTCCATCCATCTATCCATCCATCTATCTACCCATTTGTTCTTCATTCATCCATACATCTATCTATCCGTCCATCTATCCATCCAACCATTCATCCATCCGTCAGACAAATTTACTCAGTTTATAGGGGGCTTTCGAACTAGAGGGGTGGGGGGAGATCAGTTGTTCCTCTACGTTCCAACTTTTTTTTTTTTTTTGCGACCTCTGACGTATGGCCTTGTTATCGGTAGCGCGGATGTAACTACACACACACACACACACACACACACACACACACACACACACACACACACACACACACACACACACACGTTGGCCCATACGCTGCACAATGCCTCTTTCATTCTGCTGGGATATGTCTTTAGTCCTGAGGGAAAAGTTCATTCAGCGTTATCAGTATCCTGCATCATCATTTATTCACTTCATACTCTCATTATTACTCCCACACCATCAGGTTGAGCCGTTCCATAGGGGAGTTTCTAGTGGGGCGCTATTTACAGACTACCCTATCCCACACAGGCACAGTCCCCACCACGTCCTATAGCTACCGACTCATAACCAGCTTCTACGTGAGCCAGTCTGACTCTGCTCTTCACCCGCTGGAGGGGACGGACGCCAAGGTGAACCAGGGAGAGATGCTTGCCATTGGTTGTCTTTCCTTGGCCGACTGTCAGGATGGCGACGTGGCAGAGGTATGGAATTCTATATATATTCCTTTCCCTTTAACTTGGCCCAGATTTTCGTCCTCTTACAGCTTGTTTCACGTACCTCGGTGGCAAGACATTACTACGACTCGACACTCTTTTCATAGCACCTGTTTGTGACTGGCATCATATTCCAGCGTCAGTCTACTGTTACGACTCAGCATTCAAGAAGGGGAGATGGAGATTTTAGGCCAAGTTAGAGTATAAAATGAACATAGATTTTTTTTTTCCCTTTAATTTGTCTCTCTCTTGTGTTAATAGCTCTAGTAATTTGCTCCTGCTAACGCCAAATCTCTCGTTACAGTTCATTGAGAGAAGCAGACATTACTACGGCTCAGCATCCTTTCCACAGCACTTCTTCGTGACTATCCCCGTATTCTAGTGTCCATTATCTGCTTGTTACAGTTCAATATTCAAGATGGGAGAGACAATTTTACGTCAAGTTAAAATGAACGGGGTATAGCATCCTATTCCAGTATCAAGCTAAAAGAAAAAAACACAGTTGCAGCTGTTCTATCATCTCTCTAAATCAAACTAAAAAGAGCTAAATTTACAGCTGTGTTCTTCTTCTTTCTCAGTCTACCTAATAAAAGAGGCTAGATCTACAGCTATATTCCATCCTCGCTAACGAAAGCTATAAAATACGCGAAATGGCAAGTATGTTGTATCTTGTCTCTAATTCTAGCGAATGAGACGCTAAATCTGCAGCTATGTTTTATCGTCTCAAAGTCTAGTTTTAAAAATACAAGTAAAATTTGCAAATATGCCCTATCTTCTCTCAACATCAAGACGTACACACACACACACACACACACACACACACACACACACACACACACACTACAATAATCTCTGCCTTTCATCCACAGCTGAATACCAGAGACGCTCATTCTTCAGAGACACCCACCTACATCCTTACCCTCGTAGATGGCAGCATTGTAGTCACGAACTCATCTATACCAAAGTAAGATTATTATTATAAATCCTACTTCCCTGTGGAAAGTTTTCTTCTTTTTTTTTTTGTCATTATTATTATTATTATCGCTGATTTTAAAATTTCGAAATTTCAAAGGCTATTTGGCTTAGAGCCTTCAAACTTTGTTAACTTAATGGGACAGCTGTCTGCTTCTTTAGCCAAATTTGGTGTAAATCCGTCAACCGGATCTCGAGATATTTTCCAGAACAAAGAAGAGTGAGTCGGCCACGCTATCTCAAGAATCGCGTAAGCCAGGAAGCAGAAATTTTACTACAATATAGCCTTAAGGCGGACGCAGTGCGGAATGGAGTATGGTTTCAAACGGTTGATTATTCTGTGAGATAAGAAATTAGGACTTTTCCGGGTATTCCGTATGTCATCTAATTTTCCATGAAGAATTAAAACTAGAGTCATCAAACTTGGTGGACTTATAGACTATGGTGACTTAAGGTGACATGCACACGATCAGTGACCTTGGCCTCCAGGTCCCTTTATAGCTAGTCTTATTGTGGGACTACAGGGAGAACCAGAGGCCGTGGGAGGTTTTTCTTTATCAATATTGTCCTTACACAATTTTACGGTGCTCTACTTATTGTTATTATTTTTATTATATTATCCATCCATCCATCCATCATCCAATCCTATGTTGCCCCATGAGAAGCGTAGGAGCCCGGGGCTAGGCAAGTGGGTCCTGACATTTAAGATTATTATTAGTAGTAGTAGTATTAGTATTATTACTATTACTATTATTATTATTATTTTCATTATTATTGTTATTATTATTATTATTATTATTATTATTATTATTATTATTATTATTATTATTATCAGTAGTCATCCACTTCCTCCTCCTCATCATCATCATCATTATTCATCTTAATTTACCCATTTCTAATTATTCTTGTATCATTTACTGAAGTGGGGAGCGGAGGGCAGTGAAATGGCAAGGGACAGGGCGACATGGTGGTGATTTGTTTGTGGCCCTTACAGGATTAGAAAGATAGACAGACATACAGAAAGATACATAGATAGAGTTTTTGTTTATTTATTTGTTTATTTCACAGCGTATTAGCAGACGTGATGGTGAGAGAACATGATGTGGTGGACATGGGATATGATTTGCTGTGTCAGGTGGCCTCCTCCATCCCCACAACAGAGGTGCCCCAGCCCTTCACAGCAGACACAGCCATCTACGCACTCACTGGCAACTACACTATTGCGTATTCGGTGAGGAGAGAGAGAGAGAGAGAGAGAGAGAGAGAGAGAGAGAGAATTAATGCAACCAAATCCATAATGATGACGATGATGATGGTAATGATTTTGTGTGTGTGTGTGTGTGTGTGTGTGTGTGTGTGTGTGTGTGTGTGTGTGTGTGTGTGTGTGTGTGTGTGTGTGTGTGTGAAATACGAGCGAAGAATAACAATAACGATGATGATCAATATTCTCTCTCTCTCTCTCTCTCTCTCTCTCTCTCTCTCTCTCTCTCTCTCTCTCTCTCTCTCTCTCTCTCTCTCTCTCTCTCTCTCTAACAGATGGAGAGCACACTTTTCGGCGCAGGTGACAGGTGGAGTCAGGTGGCCCAGGTGATGTGCCAGGAGGTGATAGAAACCCCAGGTGTGCAGGTGTCAGATCTTTGGGTACCCCTTCTCATCCCCACCCCCTTCACCGTAACGTTCACCAAGGTACTGTGCAGTGGTATTTGTTGTATCTTTAGGGTACTGTGCCAAGGTCTTTGTTATATGGCTAGGGTACTGTGCAGTGGTCTTTGTTATATAGCTAGGGTACTGTGTTTTGTCCTTGCTACATCACTACGGTACTGTGCATTAGCCTTGTTATATCACTACGGTACTGTGCTTTGTCCTTTTTTTTTCCCGAATCATCCGTGGCATCAGAAGCACCGTAACACTTCTCCCTCAGCGATTTGTTTTGCATATCATACCTTAACATCCTTTTGTATATATTTTGTACAGTTTTCAGCCTGAAGGAGTGTTGTGGTGTTGATGTGGACATGACTGAAAGTGGTGAAGAAATACATTGAGATGATCCGGCCATTTGGAGAGGATAGAGAATGAGAGACTGGCTAAAGGAGAGTATGTGACTGACGTGGTAGGGAAGAGGAGGAGGGGCAGACCAAGGATGAGATGGAGGGATAGGCTGGAGAGATGTATGAGAGAGGAGGGTGTCGGCTAGAGGGAAGGAAGCCAAACTGCTGAGGACTGAGTGGCGTGGAGGCGATCTATATGTGACCACCTCTTACGGGATTAAGGCGTCTGGCAATAGATAGACAGATAAATTTGACAGACATAATTGCCATCAGTAACACAAAAGAGCTTATCTAGGTGCAATGTGGAAAATAAATCGCTAAGGGACGAGCGCTACGGAACCCTGGAAGTAGCTTAAAATGTGACCTCTTTTTTCATCTTTGCAGGGAGCTCCAGTCTTCTCAAGTCTGGACACCGGCGAGGAACAGTTCTATGTCTACTACGACTGTGAGTGTTTTGATAATTTTGATGGAGAGAGAGAGAGAGAGAGAAATCTTTATTGTGCAATGGATGGATTGTTTCAACTTATTAATGTGGACTCACTAGACTTTCAAATCATTATTATGTAATGAATAATGGAGAATGAAATCTTTTCAGTCCTAGAGATTCTTCAGTAATTCTCAATAAACCTTGCTCCACCTCTCTTGAGACCCTCTTGAGCCCCACCCCCAGGAGATGGAAAAGGAATATGATCCAAGTCACGAAGAAGTGCTGTGGACAGGATACGGGGTCACAGTTTTGTCTTATTCCGTCACTTAGCAGTATGAAATGAACCGAAAAAAAGGGACGAAAATCTGGGCCAAGGTAAGGCAAAGAAAACGACTTCGTGCTGAGAGGGGTAACTTGTCCATTTTCTCCCAAACAGACTCGATGGGGAAGGTATGGAGTGTGAACCTAACGTATGCTACAACTGGCAACTTTACTCTCAGTGGGATCGCTACCAACGCACTCAGTGGCGAGGTGAGTGAGTGTGTGAGTTACCGTGAGAAAGAGGCGACATGAGTAGAGTGAGTGAATGAGTGAATGAGTGAGTGAGAGACAATCTAATTCACCCTAACCTAACCAATGTAAATCTAGTTCAACCTATTCTAATCAGCACTAACCAAATCCAACAGTATTAACCCAGCCTAACTAATACTCTCTCTCTCTCTCTCTCTCTCTCTCCTGCAGGTGGCCTACAACGCAAGCATTCACGTGGTGCCTGTAGTGACGGACAATTGGGTCGTCACAGCCCTCTGCCCCTGCCTTTCTGTGACGGAGGGGTTCAATGTGACGCTCCATCTCCCTGCAGCTCCCAATCCACCCTTCACAGCTCACCTCAAAGCACTATATGAGAGCGGAGAGCTGTTTCGTAGGTCTCTTGGAGGTATAGTCTGCTCCTCTCGTACTTTTCATTCTCTCTCTCTCTCTCTCTCTCTCTCTTTCTCCCTCTTCTAGCCCAATCTAAACCTAGCCAATAATAATCCAACCTAAGCTGACCTCATCCTACCCAACCCATCCCAACTCAATCCATCCCAACCCAACCCAACCCCACCCATCCAGACCTAGCCAAACCCAATCTAACCCCGACCTCCCTCAGCCCCTGTGGACTTGGACTTCGGGACGTCAGAACATGGAGGGACCGCGGAAGACCTCACCCAGACCTTGCACACGGCCATCCTCACCCCGGGTATCTACACACTCATCTTCCACCTTGCTAATCAAGTCTCCCATACCACCGCCACAACACAGGTAGGCCCGTTTCTATCTGTCTATCTATATGTCTGTCTGTCTGTCTATCTGTAGCCAGGCACCTTAATCCCGCAAGGGGTGACCACAAACAAATCGCCCTCATGTCCCCCTGTCCCCTTCTTCCTCACCAATCATTTCCCTTACACCACCGTCACAAGACTGGTAGGCCCGTTTCTATCTATCTATCTATCTAACTATTTATGTCTATCTATTTATTTCTCTCTCTCTAGTCTGACGCCTTAATCACGTAAGGGGTGGCCACAAACAAATCACCTCCATGTCGCCCTGTCCCCTGCCATTTCGTTGCCCTCCCCCCAACTTACACCCCCATCTCTCATATACCTCTCTACTCCATCCCTCCATCCTTCCTTCCTTTTTTTTTTTTTTTTTTTTTTTTTTTGACAGAAAACCATGTATAATACGCCAAAGCAGGACTGAAGAGGAAGCCTTCACGTGGTGGCTTTGATATGACCGGCGAGGGAGTTGCCCAGATATCTCAAGTCCCACACGGTTATAACCAAGTCCCTTAGTTCCATCCCTATCTCCCAAAAGGTGAATTGTGAACTGTGGTAGAATGGCGGACTGTGGCATCATTGTGTAGTAGCAGCAGTAGTAGTAGTAGTAGTAGTAGTATCGGTGCCACCACGTGAAGGCGTCCTCTCCAGGTATCGATATGTCATAAGATGAAATAGACATACACTCTCTCTCTCTCTCTCTCTCTCCCCATATCCTGCACATCCCTTCCATCTCTCTTTTTCCTTTCCGTTCCCCTCATCCCTCCTTCTCCTTCCTCTCTTACCCTTCCTTCTACTTTCTCCAACGCCTCCTTTTGCTCCCTCTCTTCCTTTCTTCTTCACGCACTTTCTTTTCCTCATCCTTCTCTTTCTCCTCCTTCTTTCTCCCTCTCTTCTTTTCATCCCTCTTCCTCTTCTTCCTCCTCTCACCCCTCCTCCCCTTCCCCCTTTTACAGGTACAGGTAAATGAAGGACTGAAGGACATAGGCACCCCCAGCATGGCCTTCCTCGTAGACGGCACACTTACGCCCGCCATGGGACCTGAAGGCAATATGGTTATGGTGAATTCCTCCATTATCTTCACACCTACTGCTGCTTCAGGTTAGAGTCATGATTCTCTCTCTCTCTCTCTCTCTCTCTCTCTCTCTCTCTCTCTCTCTCTCTCTCTCTCTCATTCAACCTCACCCCAGCACACTACAACCCCAATTTTTCTTGCTTTTTTGGCCAACACATCTTATTACCTGCACACCTTCTGCCTCTTCAGGTGTGCCCTACGATTTCCTCACCTGTCATCCCATTCTAACCCCCAATTAACCCCATGTCACCTAAGTCAACCTCATTTAAATCAACTGCCCAACCTCCTTCACCTTTATTTCAGTGTCGGGTTAGGTTAGATGATGATGATGATGATGATAAGAGGGAGGAGGAAGAGGAGGAGGAAGAGGAGAAGGAGGATTGCTGACTGATGATAATGATGATGACTGATGATAAGAAGGAGGAGGAAGAGGAGGAGGAAGAGGAGAAGGAGGATTGTTGACTGATGCTAATGACTGATGATACTGATGATTGTTGATACTGATGATAGAGATGGATGACATGATGATGATGATGATGATGATAAGGATGGTGACGATGATGGCAATGGTGAATAATGACGGCAAATGCAAAGAAAACCAACACCAATAATGTAAACAAATAATAATAATAATAATAATAATAATAATAAAAACTACTATTCTTATGGCAGGAGCTGAGTCGGTAACCCAATGGAAGTTAACACTCTGGCCCTCAGGAGAAATCTTGGACACTGTAGATGCTTGGAATGGAACCCTCACTTTTAACTTCAACAAGGTGGGTGTCTGTCTATACTCCTTTTACTCCAAGTTGACCTAAAAGTATCCTCTCTCCCCTCCTTGAATACAGTGCCAGTCACGAAGAAGTGTAAAGGATGCAGAGCCGTAATGCTATAGTTTTCTGTCTACCTCTAAGCTTCGTGAAAAAACATGCAAAATTATGAATATCTGGGCCAAGTTGGGGTAAAGGAGATAATTTGGCTGTCTGTCCGTCTTTCTGTCTTCCATTATTTCTTTCTGTTTGTGCCTGGCCATCAAGTTGGCTATCTCCCTGTGTTTCTATCTTCCTTTTCCTACTCTGTCTATCTACCTGCCTTAATTTCTGCTTGTTTTTATACCTACCTAACTATCTGTCTCTGTATGTGTCTACCTCTTCCCTCCCAACTTCTCTGCTCCTACCTCATTTTCTCTCCCCCCTCTCTCTCTCTCTCTCTCCTCCACTCTTATCCCATCTTCTCTCCTCTACCCACACTCTCATCTCTCCCTCTCTTCTCTTCCCATCCCGCTTCCCATACTCTCACGCACACTCTCATCTTCTCTCCTCTACCTCCACTCTCACCTCTCTCTCTCTCTCTCTCTCTTCCTATCCCATCTCCTCTTCTCTCACACTCTCTCCGTCTGCAGTCCATGTCGGGCCCCCAAACTCTCATGGTCTCCGGATACAATTCAGTGCAAGGCTGGATCCGCTCAGACATTTTCACGATCGAGGTGGTGACGAAGGTGGAAGGCTTCGAGGTGACGGACGACGGAGAGATCATTGAGCCGGTGAGTGGTTCCGTAACACCTCTTCCTTAGCGATTTATCCCGTGGTTATTTGAAGATTCCGTCGTACCTCCTATTTCTCGATTTTTTTTTCTTTTCTTACGTTTGATCTGTGTGCTGAGATCATGGTTCCGTAACAGCTCTTCCTTAGCGACTATTACACACACACACACACACACACACACACACACACACACACACAAATTTACTTCTCGCTACCTAACATACCAGCAACAGAAGCACAGTCTTTCCTGTTACTATTTCTTTATCAAACAGTACGTACCAACAAAATATAATATCCTAACCAAACAGAGTGCAACAACAATCAATAAAATCCCTTCGATATTTCCACCAATAGAACCTCCTTTACTCATCTTTCCTTCCACAATAGAATCTCCTTTAATCCTTCCCCCCACAACAAAATCATCTTTACTTATGTTTCCTCCCATAACAGAATCTTCTTTAGTCTTTCCCCTACAACAAGAATCTTTAATCTTTCTTCCCGCCACAGAAACTCCTGAAGGCGATCAGCGTGAGTTTCACCGTGCTGCCGCCCTTGTCCTGCATCAAGGTGGACTACGGGGATGGGGCCGACTGTGAGTCATACGGCTTCAAATCTACCTGCGACGAAACTTACCCCGATGCAGTTTACATGGGGCCCCACACCAACCCCAGGACCCTCTACCACAATTACACGTAAGCTAAATATCACCTGAATTTCTGAGGTATAAATCTGTAATGTGGTTACCTCAATAAATCACTTAAAATTATCTCGAAACCATGAAACCGTATCGAACCCCAATGAATCCTTGCAAAAATGGACCTCTACACCAACCCCAAGGTCCTTCATTGCATCTACACGTAAACCAAAGAACTTCTGAATTTCTGATATATAATTCTAAAATATGGTTTCCTCAGGAGTTCACTTAGCTCTGTCTCGAAATTATAAAGCCCTATCGAACCCTAATGAGATCTTGCTAAAATGAGCCATCACATCAACCCCAGAAACATTTACCACAACTACATGTAAGACTAAATAACATTAACAGCAGCAGCAGCAGCATCAACATCATCATCGCTATCTTCCATTTTCTAGTGAGGAGGGGAGGTACCAAGTCTTAGTGGCGTTCAAGGACTCTGATACGACCCTAACGAGAGACCTAGACGTGGTTATTGCTTCCCTCCCCTGCAAGATGCCGGAAGTGAAGATAATCAAGAAAACCTCCCTGCAGACACCGGCGCAGAACCTTCGCTCCATCGCCTTCATCGTCAACACCGTGACCAAGATGGATTGCAAATATATCGTGCCTGTAAAGTGAGTCTCTCTTCTTCCACCTCTCTCTCTCTCTCTCTCTCTCTCTCCGTTAAATCTCTCCTCATATTCATGTAAATAGAGAGTAAACGTAACTCCAGACGGCCTCCTTGCGGACTGCCACATCCGTACCCTCCATATAACTTCCACAGGCGCTGGTGGATCGTCACGAAAGTGGATCCAGTGACGGAGGCGCCCCTGCAGGACGTGGAGGTGGAGGGCGTATTACGGTCCTGGAACTACTCTCAGCTGAACGTGATCCCTCGCTTCCTCGGAGTCGGAACGTATCGACTCACTTACTGGGTCAGGCTCGAGGCTTCAAAGATCTTCCCCCTTGAGAGATCAGACTCTACTTACGTCCGTATCATTTCTGTAAGCATTTCTTCCTAGTTACTGCTCATTTTTTCCTTATTATTCCTAATTTTCCTGCTTTTCCACCCTCCACATCTGCCTTTTTCTGCTTTCCCCGCGAGGCTTCACAGATCTTCCCCCTAGAGAGATCAGACACTACTTCCGTCCGTATTCTTCCTGTAAGCATTTCTTCCTAGTACTGCTACTTTTCTTCCCCTGCTTCCATGTTTTTTTCCACTTCCCACCTTCGCCTTTTTCTGCATTTCCCTCTTCTGTTTACATTTTATTATGTTTTCCTCTTCTTCTTCCTACTTCTGCCTCTCGCTGCTTTTCCCTCTTCTAATATTTAAATTTTCCTGTTTTCTCCTCTTGTTGTTCCTCGTTTTCTTCCTGTTGTTAATCGCCCTGGTACTGCTACATTTTCCTTTTTTCCGCATTTTCCTACTTTTGCACATCCTACGTCCGCCTTTCTCTACTTTCCCATCTTCTGTTTTAATTTTCCTGTTTTTCTTCTTCCTGTTCCTCTTTTTCTTCCTGTTGTTTCCTCTTCTCATGTCTTCATTTCTCTCTGCTTCTTCCTACCTCTTTTTTTCCTTCTTTTCTTCACCTACTGAACCAGGGTCGAGACTCGAAAATATTTCCCTGTTCTCCCCTCTTCTTGTCGTTCGATAGAGTAACGTAGGTTCGATTAGGACAGGTTAAATTAGACTAAGGTTAGTTTAAGTTAAGTTAGGTCTGATTAAGGTAGATTATATTAAGTTAGGCTGTTAGTTTAGATTAAATTAGATGAGCATGCCATTAACTAACCTCACTTTCAGTCCTCCCTGCAAGCCGTGATGCTGGAGGGGTCAGTGAGCAGTATCAGTCGAGGGTATAACCGCATCGTAACACTTAACCCGGGACCCCTCTCACTTGACCCCGATGAACCCGAGGACAAGGTAGGTCGCCGCGAGTGGTTAGAGAAGTGGTGTGCTGTTTGAAAGGACGCGAGATCGATTTAGAGAATATTTTTGCTGTTTGAAAGGACGCGAGATCGACTTAGAGAATTTTTTTGCCGTTTGAAAGGACGTGAGATCGATTTATAGAAGTGGTTTGCTGTTTGAAAGGACGCGAGATCGATTTAGAGAAGTGGTCTGCTGTTTAAAAGGACGCGAGATCGATTTAGAGAATTTTTTTTGCTGTTTGAAAGGACGCGAGATCGACTTAGAGAAGTGATTTGCTGTATGAAAGGGCGCAGTTTCGATGCCAGACTTAAATTAACCCCTTTTAGTACGAGATGCGACGCTGAAGAGGAGCGCCGTCGAGTTCAGGCTGAGATGGGGAACTTTCTGGTGATTTTAGGGGGACGGTCTGTTGTTTGAATGGCTGTGAGATCGAGTCCAGGGTGAGGTTGGGAACAATTTGATGATTTTTGAGTTTCTTTAAAATTATATATACTTATCCACAAACCCACCTATGTCATTAGAAAAATAATAATGTCACACTATCCTGAATGAGACAGCTCTAGTGTGTATTCAGTGTGGATGGTGGGTTTTTAGTGTCGAAGTGGTGACATGTGAAGTTTGTGGCAGCTAGGACGGCTATTGAGAGAGAGAGAGAGAGAGAGAGGCATGACAATCACTCTCTGTTAATCTAATCCATCTATCTATCCATCCATCTATCTATTTATTTATCATTTCAGAACTTCAACTTAACCTGGTGGTGTCGCATCATCTCACCCGTGACAGAGGTCCTTCCCCTAGACGCCAAAGGGAAGCCAAAGGTAAAGTCTATCTATCTGTCTATCTATCTATCTGTCTATCTATCTATCTATCTATCTTATCTTAGGGCTACAGATAGTTTAGCATTCAAGGTAGAGGGGTGACAATTGCAGGCCATGTAAAGCGAGTATGACAAGCACCATATATATCTTGCTATCTGTTTATCTATCTATCTATCTGTCTGTCTATCTATCTATCTATCTATCATGTTGTCCTGTCTCATACTACGCAGGTACCATGATTTGTAAAGTATTTTTTATCTCACTTCTGAATATGATTTCTTGGATGTAATACTTTCACCCATACACCTGCCATACACGTCAAACAATACCAAGTTAGAGTATCAGGGAAGCTTCGTAACACCTCTTCCTTAGCGATTTATCTTTGTAGGTGACACAGGGGACCTTCTAGCACTGTTCCCTTCCAATATATACCTACACCTGGCGCTCAGACATTGGCATTTTAAAAAGATATGTAGCATAGAAGAGTACAGTACGCTGGGATGTAACACAGAAAATTAATCGCTATAAAAAGGTGTGCTGGGACATAAGAGTCAAGATAAATCGCTAAAGAACAGGTGTTAGGGAGCCTCCTGTCCTGACGAAAATGGGGACCTGGAAGTTTAATAAGATCGTTTTCACAGGTACACAACATCCACTCCATTCCCGACCCAGATGCCCTGAAGAACAACAACAATGGGTGTTTTGGGGATGGGCCAGGTAGGTAAAAGAGAGAGAGAGAGAGAGAGAGAGAGAGAGAGAGAGAGAGAGAGAGAGAGAGAGATTCGTTCCTAGCTATCAGTATACATAATCCCAATAATGCACTCACACATCATCTTTCTCCCCGTGCGTACGTGCGTTTGCGTGCGTATAGGGACCCTGGACATCAGCGGAGGGACCCTGGAGCTAAACACGGGCAGCTTTATGCTGAGGAAGGCGACGTATGAGTTTGTGGTCCGCATCAGCAAGGACACGAGGGAGGCGTATGCTGAGTTGCAGATGACCGTCGTTCAGGACCCATCCCCTATGGTGCAAATCGCGTGAGTAGACGGGAAATAAACAAGTATTGTCCTCGTACTCTCCTTGTTCCGTAGGCTAGGTCAGGAGCCTTGTAATACCTCTTTCATGGCCAGGTGTAGTTAGAATGGATGGCTGTTAAACTGAAAAAAAAAAAAGTCTTAACTCGTACCTAAAAGTGAATCTCGTAACTAAAACATTTCAATCTCGTAACTAAAGAAATTCATTCTCGTAAGTAAAGAATTTCAATCTCGTAACTACAGAAATCGAATATTCTCGTGACTAAAGAAACAGAATCTTATCTCGTAAATAAGACCCGTCAGGTAGGAAGAAAATAGTAACCAAGGGGACGCATTCCTACCTCATATCTTTTAGTCTTTCAAGTTGCAGGAGTGGCCCAAGTCAGGTGAAATTAATAGTATACTAGTAACCAAGGAGTAGCGTAACTTTCGTCCATGGCCCACTACAGGTGCGCCAACGCTCACCTGTGCAGCCCCCACCCTGAAGGCCAGCGCATTAACCCCTCCTCTCGCCTGGGCCTCACCGGAACATGCATCCAGGACTGTAAGGACAACATGACGTTCCTGTGGACTATTATGGATGGGTAAGGTCAATCTGTCTGTCTGTCTGTATATCTGTCCTCTCTCTCCCTGTAATTACCATCCCACATCTGTTTGTCTCTCTACCTGTCTTCTCTCTCCCTGTAATTACCCTCCCACGTCACACCACACAAAATCAGCCTCCCACACCACACCTCACTAAATCAGCCTCCCACACCACACCACACAAAATCACCCTCCCACACCACACCACATAAAATCACCCTCCTACACCACACCACACAAAATCACCCTCCCACACCACACCACACAAAATCACCCTCCCACACCACATCGCACCACACCATACCACGGGCATTAGCTGAAGTGCCCTGAAGCTCCCGCATATAGTAGTAGTAATAATAATAATAATAATAATAATAATAATAATAATAATAACAATAATAATAATAATAAAAGGACTGAGGGGAAGATGAATGGTGAAAAAGAGAAAGTAAGAAAATGGCTCTGGGAAGTTGAGGACACGAACCCTCACTCTGACAGAACCAGCCCACCACTGAGAGAGAGAGAGAGAGAGAGAGAGAGAGAGACAGTAATTAAAACTGCTTAACATAATTTTCATGTAACGTTATTACTGCCATTAAAAAAATACTCATTAATTTTAGTAATGTTAAGTATTTATAGTTACTCTGAAAAATGGAAATCATTATCACCACCACCACCACCATCATCATCATCATCATCATCATCATCATCATCATCATCATCATCATCATCACCAGCACCATCATCATCATCATCATCACCAGCACCATCATCATCATCATCATCATCATCATCATTATCATCACCACCACCTCCACCACCACCACCACCATCCTCCTCCTTCTCCTCCTCCTTATCATCATCATCATCATCATCATCATCATTATACACTGCTGCTGTTAACAAAGGATAAAAATGCAACTGAAAGATGATTTTGCATGTTGCAGGAAGAGAGGCCCGGTGAGAGAGGCAATGGATCTGGCTGTCTGCCCAACCTGCAAAAACCGTAAGCTATTTCCCTCTCTCTCTCTCTCTCTCTCTCTCTCTCTCTCTCTCTCTCTCTCTCTCTCTCTCTCTCTCGCTTTTATATTATTGATGCAAACTAGGCCGTCATTAAAACTACATAAGTAAAATACAAGACAGGAGAAAAACGCAAAATAAACCACTTAGAAAAAGATGCCACGGAGCTTCCTCTATCACTTCAAAAACGGCCTTTTTCTTTTTTTTTTCAGTTTATAGGGAGAAAAATAACCATGGGACTTTTTTTTCTCTTTTACCTTTTTTTTTTTTTTTTTCAATTTATGGTCCTTTTTTTGGTCCCCTTTTCCTCCTTAGTGTTCCTTTTTTCTCTTTTTTCTCTTTTTTCTCTTTATCTTTTCTCTGTTTACTCTTTTTTTTGGTTCAGAGTACATTCGTTCTCTCTCTCTCTCTCTCTCTCTCTCTCTCTCTCTCTCTCTCTCTCTCTCTCTCTCTTTCTCCTTGCTTTTTTTTCGTCCACAGTACATGCAAAATACTAACTCTTTTCCCTCCTTTTTTCCCTTCCTAAGCCTTCCTGACCTCCAAGACAGACATAGACCTCGCTGTGACCTCTGACCTCTTCCGCCTCAACCCTGGCGTCGAGAAATACCGCTTCAAGTTGACCATGACCACCCATACCGATTCCAAAGGGTCAGTACTTATTTAACTATCTGTCTATTTATCTATCTATGTCTGCCAATCTATCTATGCCTCTATTCATCATCTACATATCTATTTACCATTGTCAGTTTCGTCATCATCATCATCATCATCATCATCATCATCATCATTATCATCATCATCATCATCATCCACACCTCTTTTCCCACCCTTCATGTTCACCAGTTCTTTCGCCATCATTTTCTTTCCTTCTCTTCTGTACCCTACCTCACCCCACCTGTGAATGCGACGATGACGATCATGATGATGATGATGATGATGATGATGATGATGACACATGTTCAGGCACTTTCTTCGTTGCCCCTACAGATTCGCTGAACTGACGGTGATTCTGAACAAGAGACCTGAAGGGGGACGATGTGCGTTGTTCAGGACTGAGGTGATGGCGCTAATCCAAGAGACAAAGGCGGCCTGTGTAGACTGGAAGGACCCTGAGAATATGGGCATCAAATCTTACGCCTTCTACTACCCCAAGGACGGTAAAAGTGTAGTCATGGTGGCCTCATCATTCAACACTGCCAGTCTCATCTTCCCCACAGGCGTGTTTGAGGTGTGGGTTAAGATCGATAACTTGTTCGGTAGTTCCACGAATGTCAGAATGGGGCAGGTCAACGCCACCATGATCTCAGAGTCCAACTTCACCAGCTACAACGTGTCAAATAAATTGAAGTATCTGGCGGCCGTCGGCGACCAAGGAAAGATGGGCATGACCCTGGTTGCCCTTGCGTCCATCAGAGAGAACGCACCTTGGCTGTCCCTCAACTTCAGCGACACTGAAAACATGTCGCAGGAAGTGGTGAACGAACGTCTCACTGAAGTAGCGGGTATGAACAAAATGGCGCTCGTATTTGGCATGAAAACAATGGCCTTCGGCACACTGGACCAGCTCAACATGGGTGTGGGGGTGCTCACGGCGACGGCATGTGGAATCTTACATCAGGAAATGGCCGCTTATACAATTGACTTTGATTTTAGGGAGAGGGCTCTTTTCCTCCTCAAAAAGATGTCGAAAAAGCTTAAAGAACTTCCCATCAAAGCCCCGCAGGACCTTGTAGAATTTACCTCTGGTTTTGTTGATGCTGTTGATTGCCTTTTACGGACTATGAATATCATAATAACTAACCCTGGGATGGTAAGCCCAACAGACTTGGTAGCTTTTGAGGACTACGAATACGAAACAGGTATTGATACAGAAGACATAGAGTTTAAGCCGCCTGTTAGTAGAATAGAACAAATGAAGCTGAACATCCTCGAAACTACAAGATTCAGGGCAAAGACAGTAGTTCAAGAGTTGTTCCAATTGATCAACAACGTGACTTACGAAATTTTGAGCAGGACTGTGTCTGGTGAGGTATTTCAAACGAAATCAGAGGGAGGCGCCGTTTGTTACATCCGCAAAGTTACAGGTAAGTTCCTCCAAAATGGCCTTGAAGTTAAAGCCAACGATGACAGGAATTCGACCGTACAGTTCCCCCCAGGTTTTTGTCCCTCGCTCTATGTCGACCCAAAAGCAGAGTGTAATGGTAGCATGACAGTGAATGGTCTGTCAGTCATGGTCTGGCCTTTCCTGACTCATGTATACCCAGATAACCACGTCTATCTCTCCAACAAGACGAGCGTTGTGGTCGTCAGGGCATATGTCAAGAATAAGAAAGTGGAGGTGACGGATGAAAAAACTCCACTGGTCATTAAAATCCCCAGGGTATCTGAAACCTTACCCAACACAAACCATGTGGACGCCAAGGAATGGATGCACAGCAGGGTTCCGTTTGTGTACCATGCATTTAATGTGTCCCAGCCGGGCTCAGCTTTCTCCATTGAAATTGATGTACCCCAGGTGGCACCTCCCAATTTGGTCTTTCTCTTGGATTACGAGAGGCAACCAACGCCTTCGAAATTTGAGAAGATCATCTATGTGCAATCTCTGCCAGAAGATGAAAATGGAACAAAATTCTGGTTCTTGGACAGTAAGGAAAATAGTGACAGAACTGGGAGATTTTTTCTAGCAGTTGCTGCGCTAGTGAAGAACAAAGACATCACCACAGTCAATGAGAACAACACCCTCGATCGAAGTGACTTTGTTAATACTCTTGACTTCACGTACGATCTGCGAGTGATTACATCCAGCTGTTACTACTTCGACAGTATCAAAGAGAAATGGTTGGGAGAAGGACTGAACACCTTTAAAATCACACCAACACACACCTATTGTGAAGCTTATCATCTCACACCCTTTGGATCCGGTTACTTCCCTATGCCGAATAAGCTTGACTTTGCCTATATATTTACTCATGCTGGCTTTATCAATAACTGGATCATATATTTTGTTTTAATAGTTACCCTCTCGTGCTTTTTAGGATTGCTCATCTTTGCACGATGTAAGGATAGGAAGGATATCGAGTATCGAGGCATGGTACCCCTAGATGACAACGTGGTGGAAGACAAATACTTGTACGAGATTATTTTCACCACTGGGCCAGATAAGGAGGCTGGCACTGACTCCAACATCCAGTTCATTGTGTCTGGAGAATATGATGAAACAAATGTCAGGTCTCTCCCTCCGTCAAAAATGCGTCACTTCAACCGCTACAGTGTTGACGGCTTTGTGATGAGCACACCTGGACCCCTTGGCCACATCAACTACCTACGCATCTGGCATGACAACAGTGGTAAATTTCCCTTTGACAGCTGGCAGTTGGAGAGTGTGGTCATCAGGGATCTGCAAACACGAGAGAAGTTTGAGTTTTGCCCCAGCAGTTGGCTGGCCTTTGATCGAGAACCGTATAAAGTGGACCAGACATTCAAACCCATCGACAAGGAGTCTGACAGATCCTTCAGTTCGGACTTCTATTACAAGGGCCACAGGAGCGCCAATGAGGATCACATGTGGCTCTCTATATTTCTTCGTCCAACAGGCTCTAGGTTCTGTCGCGTGGAGCGTGTGGTGTTGGCCATGACGTACCTGTACCTTGTCATGTTTGTTGCTGCTGCCTGGTACCGCACCCTCAGTGACTCCCCTCGGGAGCCCATCTATCTCAACATAATCCCTTTATATTTGGAAGAAATAGTAACTGGCGTGTTGTCCAGTCTCTTAGTATACCCATTGGTGATGCTTCTTGCCTTTATGATGAAGAGAGCAAGACCCTACCGGCTACGAAAGTGTCGGGCACTGGAAGCAGCAGCCAGACAGCGACGAGAACAAAGGATGAACAAATCACTAGAGACTGGACCAGATGACTTGCGCAACTCCTATGATGAGCAAGATGGGCCATCAGGAGACCAGCCCAAGGAGGCGAGTGCAGTCCCTTGCCTGCCTTGGTGGACACGATGGCTGACCTGGCTGGTCATGCTGGCTTGTCTGGGGGCTTCAATCTTCTTCGTGTGGTCGTATGGCATCATGTGGAGCGAGAACAAGACCTACAAGTGGTTTTACTCCTTTGTCTTTGCCTTCTTCATATCCCTTCTGGCGACACAGTGGTTGCGAGTGGTCCTCATCACGCTTTTCAGCATCTGTTGCAGGAAGGCCAACACCATCTCAGAGGACATCGACTGCGACGAGGAACTACCTGAACTCAGCTACGACGAGGAGTGGAAAAATGTCGAAGCAGCCGATCCACTCACTACACGCAAGGCAAGTTGTCAGCAACCCCATGGACGTATTCTAGGTTGCGTAGGAGGCTTCGTGGCACCTCTTCCTCAACGATTTATTCTGAATTTGACACGATTTTAGGCAGACTGGGCCACAACTAGAAACACATAAATAATCTAATGATAATAATAATAATGATATTAATAATAATAATAATAATAATGACAATAATAACAATAATAGAGACATGATAAGCATAATAAATCGCTAAATAAAAGGGATCACGAATTCTCCTGTGTCATCTAGAATACGAACGCATGTCGTATTCTCGTCATCTTATAATTTCATGACCTTCGTGCACTCGACAGGCAGATACATAAATAAACCTAACGATAAATAACAAGTCTAACTCTTATATTTAAATGTACTGGCTTTCTGAATGACCCTTGTGGAGTTTATAGGCAAAAAATGTTATCTTTCTCTTTCTTCTTCGTTTTGTTTTGTTTTCCCCCTCCCCCTCCTCCTCCTCCTTATCATCATCATCATCATCATCACTTTTATTATTATTATTATTATTATTATTATTATTACCGGTATTATTATTATTGTTATTACTACTACAACTACTACTACTACTACTATTACTGCTACTTCCACCACTATTATTATCATTATTATTACTATTATCATCATTCTCCTGGTGCGTGTCTGGCCAGATCAAGGAGGTGGGCGGGGTGGACAACACCGAAGAAGAAGTGGCAGCACTAGTGACCCGACTGAGCAAGAAGCGCGACATGAACTACATCCTGAGGGACATCGGCGCCTACTGCCTCTTCCTGGCCATCCTTTTCGTCCTGGCCAGCGACAAGACGGACTTCAACGGCTTCCTCCTCCAGCGGCAGATGACCAACACCTTCATCAAGCCTGGCCATCGGGAACTTGACTTCAGCACAAAGGTAGGGGATGGATACACCTGATTTTCTTTTTATTTTTTTGGTTACACGTCCTGAAGCTCTCCTTGCACTCTCCTGAACTCTTCTTACAGTCTTTCTAATTCTCCTCAGTCCCATACTCCCCCTTGGCCAAATATAATCAATATCTTTATCAAGCTTGGATCCAGGGAACTCGATTTCGGCGCAGAGGTAGAGTATGTCTGATGTCGACTGCCTATGTCAGACCGTCTTCAAACTCGCCTAAAGTTTTCTAATCTCTCCACTTTCCTCCTTCAGTAAACCGTGTCCAATACTTTTATACACACACACACACACACACACACACACACACACACACACACACACACACACTCACCAGCAATCCCAATTCCCTCTCTCTCTCCTCACAGATCATCACATCAGACCACTTTTGGTTCTGGGCACATTCGGTGATCCTGCAGGAGCTACGGGCGCAGCGCTGGTACAACAACGCGCCCCCCTACGGCCTGCGCGGTTTCCTGGACGACCGTAGCAACCGCATCTTGGGCTACAGCATCCTGAGGCAGATAAGGAGTGATCCCAGGCGCTGCAAGGTGCCTTCTGCCATCAGGGGCGGGCCGAGGCAGTGCTCTGGCCGAAGGGGTGTTGATGACGAGGAAACCAGGTGAGTGGTGTACTTACTTCACCTCATTCTTGCTACCTACAGACGGTTCTTCTCAGTCTGGTAAAGATTTTTGGTAATAGAGGGGTTGATGAAGCCTGCATCTAACGCTTCCAGCTCGAAAGGTTTCCCTAAACAAATGAAATCGTCTAAAGAGAGCAAGAATAAAATTGGAAAAAAGGTCATGAGAGTAGAGTGGCTAACTACTATGAAAATTTATCATGCACAAAATTTAATCATGTATTCTATTAACGTTTTTACTCAGCTCATGACAGCCTTTTCTAACCGACGGGTGTTAGATCATAAGCTTAATATTCCCTTTAAATACTAGAAGCCGTTGTTAAGTTGAATAAAACTGCATGATGTCGGCAGGAATACACTAAGACGGCCACCACCAAGACATACAAACGGCCTATTTCCCTTGAACCAGGGTGACATTTTTTTTTCTTACTTCATTCTTGCTGCCTCCAGACGGTTTTATTCAGCTTGAGAGGGGCATCTCGCCTTGAGTGGACTGTTGAAGGCTGTATCTAACACGTCCGTTTCCAAAAGCCTTCCCTAAGCTGCATAAAATCATCAGGAAATGGCAAAAATTTAACGAAAAAGAAAAAAAAAAAAGAACACCCCCGAGTTCAAAGCGTGTAAAGATCGTCAGTAAGACCCTTCCCCCTCCCCCAGGGACTTCTGCGCAGGATGGAGGCGCCTTCCGTACACAGACAGCCTGTGTTCACACCCTGAGTTCAACTACACGGATTCAACTACACTTCAGACCTATTCCATGACTGGTCGCTTGGGTTCCTACAGCGGCGGGGGCTACGTCATCCACTTGAACGGTCGCCAGCAGGATGACATCGACAAACTCAAACGCATGCAGAGGCTTAAATGGATTGATAAACACACTCGAGCAGTCATATTAGAGTTTTCGACCTATAACGGCAACGTCAACCTCTTTACCATCTGTACCATCATGGCGGAGTTTAGCGAAGGAGGAGGCATCACCCCAAAGTGGCGGTTTGATCCTGTACGACTCCTGAAGACCCCTAGCTTATTCGGAAAGGTCGTGATGTTTTGTGAGGCTCTTTTCCTCGTCGCCACAGTGCTCTTCACCCTGATGGAGCTCTGGAAGATGAAGAAACAGAAATGTAGTTATTTTTCCTCGTACTGGAACCTGGCTGAGGTGTGTATTTTGCTGGCTTCGTACGCAACAGTCGGTATTTACTTCTACCGTGACTACCTCACCCAGGAGGCCTTAACGCGGTTCAAAGAGTCGCATGGCAATGACTACGTAAGGATGGATTCTGCAATGGTCCTGGATCAGTGGTACCTTTATTTCCTCTCTTTCATCATCTTCTTCAGCACACTCAAGCTCATCAAGCTGCTACAGTTCAACAAGAGGATGGATGTGTTGGCTCTCACCATAAAGTTTTGTTGGGACGAGTTGTCAGTCTTTGTCATCGCCATGACCATTGTTTTCTTCTCTTTCTGTTGTCTCTTCTACTTCATGTATATCTCATCTCTGGAAGAGTTTTCTCGTTTCCTTAGTGCCGTAGAAACCAGCTTCAAGATGATGCTTGGGAAGTTTGACTTCGAAGCCATGAAAAGGGCCAACCCTCTGTCTCCTCTAATTTTCTTTGTGTTCTCTGTCACCAACAGCATGATTCTCATCAACATTATGCTCACAATCATTCTCCAGGCATTCAATCAAGTCAAGATCGACCTTGAGCATCGAGCCAATAAATACGACCTCATTGACTACGTGTGGAGTACGGTACGACGTTTTATAAGACGGGAGGCAGAACCCGACGCCAGCGTGGTGCCTCGTGTTGATGCCAATGGTCCCGGTGCCAAGAAACTGGACGATCGTGATTCCAGCATGGACCAGCTTCCTAATAAGGTAATACTGACATAAATGACGCGTAGTCTGGTTACCATAAGTGACTTCAAGATAATACTAACATCAGTGAGGCATATCCGCATTGCTGGAAGAGACATGACAATAATATTCACATCGGTGCGGGGTGATCTTTTTCAGCCCCCTTACAAGTAATATAATCAACCTGAGGCATATTTGGGTCGCCATAGGAGACGTCTTAGCACTTCCTCCTGACTCAGTCTGCATGTGACACTTTTACCCCGTCACCACGATGTTTTCTGATAAATTCCTGCTACCACCAGACGATTTTACTGAGCTTAAGGGAGACTTCGAAATGAAGAAACAGCTCTCACATTCATCCTCAGTAAAATAGCCTCCCCTAAACTGTAAAATCGTCTGGAAGCAGCAAATGAGACGT
The DNA here is from genome assembly GCF_032717465.1 of Coenobita brevimanus. Lineage (NCBI taxonomy): Eukaryota > Metazoa > Arthropoda > Malacostraca > Decapoda > Coenobitidae > Coenobita > Coenobita brevimanus. The sequence goes on along the minus strand of NC_136958.1, from coordinate 5,186,996 downwards.
CACCGCATTGAAAGAGGTTAGTATCCTCTTGCGTGACAGAAAGATAGATATATATAATACTAAAATGTTTCCACCAGCAACCTAAATGATGATATTAAGATCTGTTAGGTAAAAATAAATTGCAGAGGAGTTCAAAACGGCAAGGTTATGACCCAGTTAGTGTTAGCCCCGTCAGTGCGATATTGGTTTATCTTAAACACACACACACACACACACACACACACACACACACTATATATATATATATATATATATATATATACACACACACTATATATATATATATATATATATATATATATATATATATATATATATATCCACACGACTTACTGAACAGCATATCTGTGGTGGTCGAGCTGCTACATAGCACCCATTATCGGTATTAGCATCCATCAGTAGATAAAAAAGTAATAAAATGAAATAAAGATTACAAAAGAAAAAAAAAAGGAAAAGAGAAATAGGGAAAAATGAAAAAAAGTGGATCGCACAAACATGTAGAACGAAGACCTAAAAAAAAAAAAAACGAAAAAAAAAAATCAACCTCTCTCTCCTCCGGCAGGTGAGCCAACTGATGGAGTATATAAACAACACGTATTTCAACGGACAGCTGGACATCAACACCAAGACCAGCAAGAAACGCATGATGCACTACCCCAACACCACCGAAACCGACACCAGCACCTTTAGGCCCAGACCAGTCATCTCAAGCGATTAAGACGCAGGTAAGGTTTTCAGAGGCGTGCTGAAGGGGAAGGATCATGGTTAACTGTCTGATGAAAATTATTCCTATCTTGGTTTTCTTCATAGTTGGGAGAGGATGGAGGATGACAGCTTGGTGCGGAGGGTGAGAGGTGAGAACGTTGATGGTCGAGTTGCAAGATGAAGACAGAAGCACAGAATGTGACCTTAGGGAAAAGGAACTAAATAGAGAGGCTGTTAGAGATCGAGCAGAATGAAGAGCCGCCATTAGGTGACCAAGACCGACGCATGAAAGCACATTGGAGCCACTAGGGATATGGAAGTAAATAGAGGCTGCTAGTGATCGAGCGGCATGGACAGCAGCCATTAGGTCACCAAAATCGATGCATGAAATTATATTGGTGCCTTTATAACTGGGCAAAAAATTCTCTCCCGCATTAGCTGCTAAGGCCATAACCGTGTGTGGGAAGAGGAAGGGGAAGGGGTCATCAACCATACACTCAGCTCTTGTGGGGATTGTGGGCGCCAACACAGCTCTTGTGGGGACTGTGGGCACCAATACAGCTCTTGTGGGGACTATCGGCACCAACACAACTCTTGTGGGGATTGTGGGCGCCATCACAGCTCTCGTGGGGATGTGGGCACCAACATAGCTCTCGTGGGGACTGTGGGTACCAGCACAGCTCTTGTGGGAACTGTGGTTACCAACACAGCTCTTGTGGGAACTGTGGGCACCAACACAGCTCTTGTGGGGACTGTGGGCACCAACACAGCTCTTGTGGGAACTGTGGGCACCAACACAGCTCTTGAGGGGACTGTGGGCACCAACACAGTTTTTGTGGGGACTGTGGGCACCAACACAGCTCTTGTGGGGACTGTGGGCACCAACACAGCTCTTGAGGGGATTGTGGGCACCAACACAGCTCTTGAGGGGACTGTGGGCACCAACACAGCTCTTGTGGGAACTGTGGGCACCATCATAGCTCTTGAGGGGACTGTGGGCACCAACACAGTTCTTGTGGGGACTGTGGGCACTAACACAGTCTTATAGGGACTATGGGCACCAACACAGCTCTTGGGTCGAGCCATAACCTTCCTAGAACTCTCAGCATTCTGCCACTCACTAACAATCTAGTAAGTATACATTGTATAAAGTACGGGTCAACCTAGCGTTCAGCGCCTGCACAGGTAAGCCCTTTATAAGACTTTGACAAGTTCCTTCAAGTATCTGAAAAAGATAATCATCATTCACCATCATCATCTGGACCTCCTTTCCCACCCTAGGGCATGGTGAGGAGCAGCAACGTCCAGACAGCCTAAGTTTGCCCAATTCAATGGGCCACACTTCCATTCACTCATCATTCAAGCCCACAGAATCCTGGCTCCATCAGATAGGGCAAAAAATTTTCACCACTTTCTTTATACCTATCTGATACAGTAAATCCGAACGCTGTCACGTTTAAATAGGGGTACCAAATCTCTGGTTATGTGCTTCGCACAAAATTTATCCAGCCAGCTCGGTCTCTTGTCAGTCCCTTAAACTCACCAACTTCCATACCTCTCTTCCTCACACACCCATCCACCATATTCCTCACCTTCTTGGGTTACCTCGCCTCCTCCATCCTTCAGATTTGCTCAGATATGCCTTTTTCACTGCTCTATTGACATCCATTCTTTCCACATAACCAAACCATCTCAGTACACTCTCTTCGATTCTGGTGTCCACAGACTTCCTCAATCCGCAGTTCTCACGAATCACATTATTCTGTATCCCGTATTCCGTATTCTGTACTCCACATACGTTGCTCAGCAGTCCCACCTCCAGTGCTCTTACTCTAGATTTCTCATGTTCATGCCACACCATAGTCTCCCATCCGTATGTCAAAGTTGGCACTAACACTCCTTCATGTAAACCTCGCGCAGCTGCGACACTCAAGCCTCTGTTTTTTTTATCAAGGCCTTCATAGCACCAGCTAATTTCCTTCCTTGTGTCATTCTACTTTCCTCTTCTTTTGCACATTTTCCTCTCTTTTCTATCACTGTACCCAGTATTTGAACTCTCACCAATTCCAGTCTCTCTCCTTTCACTAACATCACACCGGGACTCACCTTCTCTCTCAATAACCCTCACTTTACTCTTTTCTACATACGTCTACAAAATTCTGCGCTAGTCTACCAAGCTCTTGTCCGGTATTTGCAAGCATAACTGTATCATCAGCAACAAATTTGAGATATTCCATCCGTCACCATTCATTATCAGTGCCATCCCTCTCCCCATTACTCGTGTTTTTACTTCTCTCATCACCCCATCCATATAAATAATGAACAACCACGGGGACATCACACAACCTTGTCGCATGCCCGCACTGATCGTGAACTAATCACCTGGATGCCCAGTTACCCTAACACATGCCTCACTACTATCATAAAAACTCTTGATGGCACCTACAGTAGTGCAGCTTACCATGTACACCGTACATGCGCAAAACCTTCCACAATCCTCCTGTCTACTTTGTCGTACGCATTTTCCAGATTCATAAATGCCATAAATATCTTCTAGTCCTTCTCAAACGCCTTCTCCACTATTTGTCTTACTGCAAATAATTGATACACACATCCTCTGCCACTCCTAAAGCCGCCCTGTTCGTCACTCATTAGGACTTATGACCTCTCTCTTACTTATAATTGTTATGCTGAGTGTTTTTAGGCCGACTCCTCGTACTAAAAACACTAGCTACTGAGCAGGGTCCTCTTTCCGGACCGGAAGTAAAGCACCAACAAAGGAACAGGACATAAAAACTAGGCAGTCCACCTTTAACACATCTATTACCTTAATTCTAACACCGTGACAATATTACATAGAATGATATTCTGGACAGGGGATACAGATATACAAAGTTACGTTAAGATAACACGGGATATTCACACATACTATACTTACACTTTACAATGGGTTAAGGTTCCATAAGTGAATGTGACTGTCTTTCATTAAAGTCCAAAAGGTCTTAGTGCACTGGTACAATAGGGATTTATAGGCTTGATGAGCCAGGGGAGGAATATTACTATAAAAGAACAGGGGGAGCAGATCACTATAATTTACTGGCTAGGCTCGGCGCGGCGACTCTCGCCCGCGCGTGCACTGGTAAGGGGGAACTCCTCTATTCTGGGCTGGGGAACAACACTAGATTCACGGGCCCAGAATTTATAGTCTTTAATCAAGGAAAAGTAATCACGGACACTTATAGATGGGAGCCCTCTTATTCACTCTGTCACTGTATCACTGTCCCTGTCTCACTGTAGGAGGGAAGGTCACTAATCTTGCCCGATTTTCTGGGGCGATATCACTCTGTCACTTTAAGGGGACCTCCGGGGGCTCTACCCGTGGCGGGAATCACCGTACCCGCTGGGGGGAGACGACCCGGGTCCGATCCACTGAGGCGTTGCAGGGAGACCCTCTTGCCTGGGGTCTCGACCCGTTGTAGACCCTCCTCTCTGGTCCCGTCGTCACGGTGCAGGGAGACCCTCTTGCCTGGGGTCTCGACCTGTTGTAGACCTTCTTCTCAGGGTCCCGTCGTAGTGGTGCAGGGAGGCCCGTCTATGTGGGGCCTCGACCTGTTGTTGTGGCCCTCAGGACTGGAGCCAAACAGGTGAAGCAGTCATGTCTGGCGTCGGAGGGTCTGCGGCAGGAGGGGGACAGCGTTGGTAGGCTGCTGGGCTCGCCTAGGGATCCGGGGACTGTAATGGTCTGTCAGGGGACGCGCCGTCAGGTGTGGGCTGCGGCCTCGTCTCCTGCTGGTGCCTGGGGAAGACAAGAATCTCCCGGGAGTGGGAGGTAGGTCCCGACTGGGACCGGGTCTTTGCTCGGGGGACTCCTTCGGGGCAACTCTCTCGGGTGGTGTCCAGCTACTCCTACAGGAGTTGGCTGAATATAGAGGACACACGGAGGCCGTGTTCTCTCTCTTACACAGGCAGGGTAACACAGAGGCGACTCTCTCTTGTCTCCGACACAGCCGTGGCGCCAGGTCGATCGGCCCTGGGATCCACTTTTGGCTTTATACAAGGGGCTCTTACCCTTGGGGTGGCTAGGGGTGTTGGCCCCGTATAGCCCACTATTGGGCCTCCTGCCCTGTTTGTGATAGAGGGTATTTCTCCCTCGTGTTCATCAAAGGACCTCCTGTCCTGGTAGTGGCAGAGGGTATTTCTCCCTCGTGGCTCACTGTGGCAGAGGGTACTGGACCCTCGTGGCTCACCAGAATAGTGGCAGAGGGTGGTGTTCCCTCGTGGCTCACTGTGGCAGCAGATGCGAACACCTCGTGGCTCACCAAGGGACCTCCTGTCCTGGTAGTGGCAGAGGGTATTTCTCCCCCGTGGCTCACTGTGGCAGAGGGTACTGGACCCTCGTGGCTCACCAGAATAGTGGCAGAGGGTTGTGTTCCCTCGTGGCTCACCAGAATAGTGGCAGAGGGTGGTGTTCCCTCGTGGCTCACCAGAATAGTGGCAGAGGGTGGTGTTCCCTCGTGGCTCACTATTGGCAGCAGGTGCGAACACCTCGTGGCTCACCAAGGGACCTCCTGTCCTGATAGTGGCAGAGGGTATTTCTCCCCCGTGGCTCACTGTGGCAGAGGGTACTGGACCCTCGTGGCTCACCAGAATAGTGGCAGAGGGTTGTGTTCCCTCGTGGCTCACCAGAATAGTGGCAGAGGGTGGTGTTCCCTCGTGGCTCACCAGAATAGTGGCAGAGGGTGGTGTTCCCTCGTGGCTCACTATTGGCAGCAGGTGCGAACACCTCGTGGCTCACTGTTGGCAGCAGGTGCGAACACCTCGTGGCTCACCAAGGGACCTCCTGCCCTTCTGGGGTGAAGCTGTGGTCGTCACCACAAAACTACTAGAGACTGATATTAGATCAGTCCCACCCCACTGCTGTCGATGGTCAACCCGCCGTTGAAGTTGTTGCGAATCTAGGCTCACCTGGCGTTGGGGCAGTTGCGGGGAGAAGGGGCACAGGTCAGTGGTGGTTGGGTGACCCTTTTGCCCTGGGTCATTAACCTCCCCGTTATCTCTTCTCGGGTGGTGGGGTGGTGGTGGCCCGGTGGTGGAGTGGGGGGTGGCGGGGCGGAAGGACCGGCGGCGGGCATTGTAATAATGTTCTTCCATATACCTTCCCTACCACACTCAATAGACTTAAACCACGATGATTCTTGCACTCCCTTCGCTCACCTGTATTTTTGTACAGGAGTACAGTCACTGCCTTTTCCCACTCTATTGGCACTCACTCATCCATGCCTTCTTACACATCTCCAAGAACTCCATTCCGCTCTCTTCACAACACTTAATCGTCTCTGCATACACGTCATCAACCCCAGCTGCTTTCCCATTTTTCGGTCATTTCACAGAGTTCTTTACCTCTGCGAGTGTCACGTTTCCTGGCACTGCATTCCTTCTCTGTACACCCCCCAAACCAATCATGTTAACAGTCTCTTTGCTCTCTCCATTCCATCATACTTCTAAAATATTCTATCCATCTGGTCCTTACTTCATCCCCATGGGTTAATAATTTACCACTTACATCCTTCACATTTTCACACCTCGTTCCACTGTCACTTCATTTCCGCACCTCATTCCAGAATAACTTCCTTTTTTAAGAGTAGTTTGCATTCATTTTTTCTTCATAGATTTCCTAGATCATCATTTACCTCCTTTTTCCACACATCTTTCCAGAAAAAGGAAATGGTCCCCCGAGGCAGACCTTATTAGATCATATAGCCCTGCTGGGTGACAGGAGGGAGCTACCCCTCCCGGCATGGCAGCTACCAGGCGTGGCTCAAATTCACCACCACCTGGTCCCGAGTCCGACGCTATGCCACTGTGCCACCTTGCCCCCACTTCTTTCCGAAATAACTTTTTTTTTTTGCTTCATAAGTTTGCATTCATTTTTCTTCCTAGATCATCATTTACCTCCTTTTCTTTCCACTTTAGTCTCCTTATGTGCTTCTTGATCTCAGTATATTCAGTCTTTATTTCAACAGAATCCCTTTACTGTATCCACTCGTCATTTCTTCCTCTTCCTCCGCTGCTCTCACAACCTCTTCATCCTACCATGACATACCTTTCTTCTTTGTTGTTACTCTTGCCACACCACACACTGATCTAGTATTCCTAACCATGTAATCCCTATATACATTCCACAAGCTGTCCAGATCCATTTCATTCAAATTCAATGATTCTTAACTCCTCCCGTACTTTGGCCCTGTATTCATCTGCCATTTCTTCGATCTTCAGATTCTCGACTTCCAGTCTCTCTCCCTGACAGTTCCTCTCTCTCTTGGTCCATCTTACTCCTCTCAGCTTGATCTTGCATACCACAATCATACGATCTGACAAACCTCCACATCTTCCTCTCACTGCCCTTGTATCAGCAACATTACACTGAGCAGAAAAATGCGAATCCAGCAATTTACTTCCCCTCCATAGGGTGGTCGCAAAGAAACCTGGGCACATTTTCCATATTGTAGTAGGTGATGCCTCAGCTCAACTACTTCACTTTCCCTTGAGTTGGAACCGCAAGAAAACAGACATACAGTATGATGCACACAAACTCAGCCAGGGAGTTTCATGATACCATCACTAAACTGTCACTGATTTTTTAACCAGTCCAATACCTTCTAAGCCATTTCACAGCAATATACTGTAGATTATATATATATCGTTTCGTTTTTAAAGGCTCCAACATGCTTGCATGTGTCGGCCTTGGTCACCTAATGGCGGCTCTCCACGCTGCACGATCCATTGCAGCCTCCCTGTTCAGTCCCTTAACCCTAAGGTCACACTTAATGACCTCGTCCCATTTCTTTCTCGGCCTACCCCTCATAACCCCACCCCCAATATTAACACTTCTCACCTTCCTCACCCAACTATCATCCCCCATCCTCTCCACATGTCCAAACCACCTCAATCTACCTCTCCTCATCACAACACCAATACACTCCAGTCCCATCCTACCTCTCAACTCTTCCATTGTAAACCCAGCCCCTCCAGGCCTTGGACGCAGGGACGCACTACACATCCACCTAATCACTGTCATTTCTGTACGTCTGAGCCGGCAAATGTCTTCCTCCTTCACTGCCCAGGTCTCACTGCCATACAGCATTACACTCCTAACACACGCTGCATACAAAGACCCCTTAGCACGTAGGGAGAGCCCCTCAGTGTCAGGAGAGGCAAGAGCTCCCTGAACTTCTTCCAACCACTTCTCACCCTAGCCACAGAGCTAGCTCCAGCCCCACCTCCAGCACACAACATGTCTCCTAAATAACAAAACTCTTCCACACACTCAAGAGATTCACCAGCAAGTTCAATTCTTTCACGTCTGACGATCTCCACCTGCTCACCCCGGCACGCCGTACACATAAAATCAGCATTATCTCGCAGTCTACCTCTGATACCACTACATCTCTTATGCACCCATTTATCACACACACCGCACATTGTGTGTGTGTGTGTGTGTGTGTGTGTGTGTGTGTGTGTGTGTGTGTGTGTGTGTGTGTGTGTGTGTGTGTGTGTGTGTGTGTGTGTGTGTGTGTGTGTGTGTGTGTGTGTGTGTGTGTGTGTGTGTGTGTGTGTGTGTGTGTGTGTGTGTGTGTGTGTGTGTGTGTGTGTGTGTGTGTGTGTGTGTGTGTGTGTGTGTGTGTGTGTGTGTGTGTGTGTGTGTGTGTGTGTGTGTGTGTGTGTGTGTGTGTGTGTGTGTGTGTGTGTGTGTGTGTGTGTGTGTGTGTGTGTGTGTGTGTGTGTGTGTGTGTGTGTGTGTGTGTGTGTGTGTGTGTGTGTGTGTGTGTGTGTGTGTGTGTGTGTGTGTGTGTGTGTGTGTGTGTGTGTGTGTGTGTGTGTGTGTGTGTGTGTGTGTGTGTGTGTGTGTGTGTGTGTGTGTGTGTGTGTGTGTGTGTGTGTGTGTGTGTGTGTGTGTGTGTGTGTGTGTGTGTGTGTGTGTGTGTGTGTGTGTGTGTGTGTGTGTGTGTGTGTGTGTGTGTGTGTGTGTGTGTGTGTGTGTGAGTGTGTGTGTGTGTGTGTGTGTGTGTGTGTGTGTGTGTGTGTGTGTGTGTGTGTGTGTGTGTGTGTGTGTGTGTGTGTGTGTGTGTGTGTGTGTGTGTGTGTGTGTGTGTGTGTGTGTCCTTTTTACATACATAATCTACCAAGATGTGTGTAACTAACCATGACTGTGTAAATGATCTCTATCCTGAGAAACAAATTGGGTTTAGCTTTCCCAAAACTAGGCTCTCCTACTTAGAACAAGTGTCTAGTAATCTGCTGTGGTGCTGATAAATATATGCACTGAACTTCTGCATCTGTCCTAGCTGGAATGGTAGAGACAGCCAGAAATGTCAGTCATAATTTTAGATATTTAACCAATCCTTGCGTGCATAGTTTTACTTGTACATTACCATTAGTCCGACAAGATAGCAAACTTGTAATTAATCAGCAATATAAATTCTGTTGTACAGTATTTACTTAATAATGGACAGAATATGAAGCAGCAGGAGGACTGCATGAAGTTGTTGGTGCCCACTCTGATGTATGGATGTGAGACTACAGTTTTTCTTTTTTCTGTTACTGCTAGATGTTACTCAGTTCATTGGAGATCTCATAGTGCAAGGGGTAGTGGTTTTTTAATTCCTTCACTACCAAAAGCCTGTCCTAAGTTACATCAAATCATCTGGAGGTTGTAACAGTAATTACAGTCTGTCCATAGAACTGATTAATATTGATGCATCCATACAGACACTGTATTAACATAGGCAGAGGGGAAAACAATACTCTATATTCTTCAAAAAATGTACAAATGTAGTAGCTATTATATGTCATTCAAAACTGATGGTAACCAGGTCATTAGTACATTTGTTCAACAAAGAAAACAGGTAAAGTATTACTTTATATTTTGTGTCAAACTGGAAATACAAAGGAAGCAAAAAATGCTTTACTGATTCCTTGCTCACATCCAATATATATCAAGTTCTTCCTACATTAATGCTGTTGTGGTGATCCACCAAGAAATTTAAACTGGCAAATAGGAATTTTCATGATTTAAAAAAAAATATATATATATACAATTCAGCTCCATAGTTGCTGTCCTCCAGCCTGGAGGTGGTTGTCATGGCCATCCACCATCTGCAGGTTCTGAGGAGGGAGCACTGATTACTTAATACCTTTGTTATATTGTAGTAGACAAATTTATCATTACAAGAACATGCTAATTTCTGTGCGAGGTATCAATCAAGGCATCATCAAATCACCATTACTATCATCACTGCTATCATCATCATGACCTACTTTTCCACCTAGGACATGGTGTTGAATAATCACAGTATGTAAAGGATGAAATAAAAGAGCACATGTTTTATGTTTGATTTTTGACACATTAATTCCTTGCCTTGTACCTAATGGTGTCTTCTCCATGCAACAGCAAGCTGACCGCCATACCCTCAGTTATATAAAAAGCTTGCAGCTACACTCACCCTAAGCCAACAGACACCACCAGTATCTCCCATCACTAATACTCAGGTGAATCACATTTTCTCTTTTCCTTGCATAAAAAATACAGTTTACACTACTGCAGTTACTCCACTTAAAAAACAAGTGCCCTGAGGACCAAAACAATGAAAAGAAAAACTATGAAACAACATCCACATCTTACATTAGTATTTAACACACAAATATTAATTATGTAATGTGTCATCTGTTAATTTTACTATCATGTTATCATTACCAACAGGGCTGACCATCTCCTGGGAAACAAAGTGGGGACATCTGGAATCCAGGGAGAGGTGTGTAGCGGAATATTACTCTTGGAAGGGACATTCACCGTCAGGTTAGAAAAAATGAAAACTATTTGTGTCTACAGGATAAAAAAGTTCTAGATCAGACTGAACATATCTGATGAACAGCAAGGCAGGCCTGTGGCTACCATAATCAATTTTGTAGGGGGAGGAATATCTGTAAGTATGTGTTCCATATACCCTTAGAATATCTGCATACGTCAAAGTCTGGTACTGCTAAATTTACCATAGTGCAGAAAATATACATGTAACATAACTAATAAATGTCATAACTTATCATGGGAAATATAATTAATATGGAAATGAGTATGTCTGTTTCAGATTTTTTTTGGTCTGAAAATAAAATATGCTAATTATGCTATATGAAATAATTATTTATGAACTTACAGTACTGTCTACGTAAAGCAGTACAGCATTTGCATGAAGAATGATATAATAAGGCAACTATCAAATGCTCCTTTACGTATTAACACTAAGAGGGGAGGGCCCTCCCTGGGTATTTCAGTCTAACTACCTCTAGATTTTTGTTTGCTCTGGTAAGCCCATGTATTCTAAAGGGTTATTGCATATTTCAATTACCCCTTTAGAAAAAAAGCCTTATTTCACATTTTACTTTGGTCATTGCCATGATTTTTTTCAGCTGAGAGAAGCCCCTACCCTCTTAACTTTTACTTTAGATGCTTAGGATGCAAAATAATTGACTTCATATTTCAGATCAAGGTGTTTCTGTGGTGCTTCATTACAAAAAAAATCAGTAGTTATCTTTTCACTTGCCAGTTATTAATAATGAAACATTCTGAAACTGAATAAACAACGTATGAAGAAACTAAACATTCTGATACTGATTAAACAATGTATGAAGAAACTGACTTCTTGGTTTTTGTCCTGCTTTCTTAAATGATGAAGACTGCTACATATTTTCTGGGATGTGTGGTGGGCAACTACTGCATATATTCCAGAAGGGGAAACTATTATTAACTGTTCTGCAGTTAAATTTGGACTGAGATCTTGTTATCTAATTATTAGTAATCTCTTGGTGAAGGATTATTTTAGTGCCTCTCAAAACTCAAACTCTTTTATCATTCACTCTAGCCATACTATAGCAGATACTGATGTAAAACTGGCATGTCCATTATTTTTAAAAAATTGCTTCGTCTAATCTTTTTTTTTAACTGTCCATTCTGAAAATAAAAATTATATATTTTTATGATTCAGAAGACAAATCCTGGAATACGGCTAACTTATGAAAGTTTTTGACCTCAACTGGAATACTTAAGCTTTACTGTTTCTGACCTCAACTGGAATACTTAAGCTTTACTATGTTCCTTTTCATATCAAGAGAGTAAAAGAGGCTTAAAATAAAGCTGATGAACCCGTTTTTTGTGTACCATGGGATGGGCAGGAAATCCTAATGCCACAGGTTAAGGATTAACGTTACATGAAAAATTTGCAACCCGAATCTTATTTCTTCTGACAGAGAGAATAGCAACACTGTGATTTTCCTTTTTTGTATCTCAGACAAAGTTCAACAAAATGTCCCCTTCATGGGCTGAGTTAGTGTTCACCATCATGCCAGCAGTCTGTCAGCCACAAACAAGTATCACAAATAAATATACAAATCTGTACAAAACATATCCAACTATGCTATTTCACTGGCTACCTTTTTCTATAAAAAAATAATAATTACATTATTTAAAAAGTTATTCCTAACATAAATTAAAATGCACACACATTCATAGACAACATAAGAGTTATGCTATCCTAAAAGTGCAAGAAATGAAGATTAAATCATCACAGTAGCACCTACTAATACAACTAGCTTAAAAGAAGAACAGAATAGATTACCTACAGTACCTTTTAACATGCATTCTCGAAGAGTTCACAAGAGCCACATCCACAACACAAACGTTAGACAGTATTTCCTTACTAACTGCTGTCACACTGTATACTCATACACCATGCAGTATTTACTGCTATCACACAAAACATAAATGAAGAAAAACATTGGTGTCAACTGAGTATGTTCAAAGTTTTGTCACATATCCTTCCTATTTGGCTTCATTTTCTTATATGGGGCCATAAATAATAAAGGATTATAAGGCATATATTTAAAAGATGAAAACAGAAAAATGGTTTACCCCAATACTGCTGCTTACTTACACTATCTGTATACAACTATTATAATGATTCAGATGTGTGTCTACACTGCATCAGTAAAACGCCTTTGTCGTCAAGGTACAAGCAAGGCCATTTAAATCCGAAAGCATTGAACTGTTGCCTTACACCCAGAGGATGTCTAGAGCATATTGATGGCTATCTGCTTACCAAGTTTCATGCCTTTCCAACAAATTGTCTGGCCTATGGCCCACTTTTGAAGATTTTTGACATGTTGCACTTGGCATGAGGCACGTGCCACATGCACCGCCTGGATGTGATGAAACCTGTCAAAAACAAATATTAAAGAATTGGGCTATCATATGGTGCAAACCACTCAGTGATTGAACCTGTGGTTGCTGAAATATAAGCTTCTCAAAAGCGTTACAGTCGGGCCGCTCATATGTGAGAAAATGCCACAACTTGACGAGAGACTTGCAAGGGCTTCAGCCTCACTCATAATCAAAGTCTAAAAGTCCCTCCCAGAGATTATTTCATGCACAGTCAGGGACAAAAGTTCACTAAATGTTTCACTTCCACATCTCACTTCGTTCAGCTGGCCTACATTTTTTAACTGAGGGAGGCGTGCTATGTTTTTCTGTCCAAGGTGATTCTCATTCATATGATCTGTCAAGGAGGACAGTCATGGACATATGCTAACTTTTGCAAAGCTGCAGACCTCATATGAAGCACAATGAAGGTCGGCACAGGCCAGGCTTCAAGCCTCAAATGAGGTAAATTTACACTGATTATAAAACAATGACCCAGGAGAGGTTACAAAGACTCACTTTGGCAAAGGCTAAGTGTGAAGTAAACGTAGAGGAAAAACAGGCCAACTTCTGACCTTGACTGTACATGCCTTAAACTAAGTAGTAAGAAAAAATAAATAAATAAAATAAAAATAAAAGTTACATCACCTGACATATCCGAGTTACTGTACTTGAGAGTAAATTAACCAGAAATTAGTATGGTCATGAATATTAAACACTGTCTGCCAACCTGAGTTTCTGTTCAGAACTTACGACTACTGTAACATTAACCAGAATCTCCAAAATGATTAACATTTTCAATAACCTCAATCTTAGTTATGCCACAATACAAAATATACTAGGGCAATAAAACTATACTGACCAGAACAAAAAATAAACAACTAACAACTTGCTTCAATGCAGAAATAAGCAATGACTAGGGCAAAGATCTGGGATACTGCCTATTACTATCTCACAAAGTTTTTTTTTTTTTTTTTTTTTTTTTTTTTTTTTAACAACCTGTCTTTGCACTGGAACTGGCATTTTCTGTCCTATGGCAGAGAATTTTCAGGAATTGGTAAAACTCTAAATCTGTATTCTGTACTGTACATTAACAACGGGTGTTTTAACCATCTGAATTCAAGTGACGTTCCCTCTATCTCATTCTCACCGTTCCCAAATTATTTTATTCAACTTAGAAGAGGCCTCTCATTACTGAACTGGTTTAAGAAAGCCATGTCAAGCCCCATCCAATTCGAAAAGGTTAACCTAAATTTAATAAAACCATCAGGAGAAAATAAATTAAATGAAAATGCTGTCCCAGGGTTCAATGGGTTAATGACACATCTGTACAGTAGGTCTTTCTTTTTTTCCTCTGCAGCTCTCCACACTACTCAATCTCTGGCAACTTCCCTATTCAGTCCCTTATCTCTGAGTGCGACCTCAGAGATATGGGACTGAATAAGAAGGCAGTCAGAGACTGAGCAGCATGGAAAGCTGCAATTAAATGACCATGGCTGATGCATGCAAGCATGTTGGAGCCTTTATAAATGATGTGATATGATGTTCAGATTATATCACATAAAAACTGCCCACGAAACTTTCAATGCTATCTATAAAATCGATCTGTGATGCTGTTTTTTAAGTCTCCTCCCTTTTTTGGCCATTTTGTTTACAATATATTACAAAGAAATTGTCCACTAAAGGTCCTATCATTAACACTGATTTCCAAAGTCTCCTAATTTACAATGGAAAAAGTTTATATTTTAAAGCTCATTCCTGACTGATGATGGGAACCAAGGAGTATACAATTAAATAACACTGATTTGATACCAGATAAAGATTCACTTCAAGCAAATTCACATTCATGACTCCCAGTTTTCCTCAGTCCTCTAAAGTATCAACTGAGAAATTGAGGCTTAGAAATATAATATTAAACAGATATATAAGGTACTGAGTTATAGAAAGCTTCTGACATGCCTTAATTTAACATTTATGATATGTCAACATTTCAAGCATATTCCTTTACACATACAGCAAGTGTTCAGGCAATTATTTCTTCATAGTGCAATTTCTTTCTAGACAGAGTATATATACTGTGTACACCTGTGACTTGTATTATTATGACAAGTTAAAAATAAGTGAAATAAAAATAAGCAAATATTACAAGGTATCTCCATGTGGTAATAACAGCAATGTCTACACCAAAGGGCAGAGTATGTTAAACAGCATTAGCATACAGTATTAGGTTTTACCTTCCCTCTGCTCATCACTGTTCCTCATTAGCTCAAACATGATGTCTTGAACTGACTTTAAAATGCTTCAGGAAACCTTGCATATTGGTAATGAAGCTTATGTATGGAAATCTCATTTGCTGGAAACTGTGAGTTCTAATATATATATTCCTCTATGTATGACGCACTTAAATACAGTATTCCTACTTTCTTACACGTGGTACCAATTAGGCATTTTTCTCCATATACAGGATGTCCTGGGAGGAAAGAGCATAACTATGGCATGTGACAGATGAGGGAACTTTATGTAAAAATTATATTGACATGGATCTTAATCTCAGCCATTACAAAGCTACCATTACTGATGTCCTAATGAACAAAAATGGTCTTCATATTTCACCCATAGGGTCATCAGTAACTGTAGTGCAACAACTGCTGATACTTGAACCCATGTTGATAAAGCATTTTGAACTCACAATTCCCTCATCTCTAATTTCCCAGAATTATGCTCTTTCCTCCCAGGACACCCCATATAGTGTCTGGATTCTGTGTGTCTGTACCAATCCATATTTGGTCCCCTGCAGTACTGGATCTTCTTAGTGGAAGAGTGATAGAAGTAACACTCCCCCATGCTGGCAAAGTATGAGCAGGGAAGGAGTGATGTAAGTTAAGGTCAAAATGCTGTAATGGCTACTTGTATGTCTGAGTGTGTTAGTCTGTACTTGCCAGTAGCAGAATCACCAAGATGTAAACATATGCATGCATCTGAAAGGGCATACTATCAGTACCCAAATTAAATATCTGTCAAGACTTGTGTTTGAACCTTAAACTTAAGGCACACACACACTATGAAATGAATATGCTACTGAGCCACTGCAGCTGCTGGCCATATAAACTATCATTTATCTGTCCGCGAATCATCCAATAGGCATCAGTCATAGCAAATGGAGCAGGGTTTTTTAATTCCGCAAGAAGCCCAAAAATCAAAATCCACACTGTTCATCAGGAGTCCCACCACCAAAACAATATGGCACCGTCAGTCTCACTACTAAAACAATGCTTTTGATATTGCCAAATTTGGCAAGTTTCTTGCTATAGTAATTTGTTACCTATATGTCCCTTTCTCTTAATTTCTTCTCATGCTCAGTATTAAATACAGCCACTGTATGTGTATCCCTCTGCTTCAATACATTCCACACTCCTTTTTCCTTATGTATCTTGTCCCGCACAGCTATTGTATGTGCATCTTTCTTGAATACATTTCATACTCTTTTCCTTATGTATCTTGTCACACACACCTACTGTATGTGTATCCCTCCTCGTCAATATTTTTCATACTTTTTTCCTTATGTATGTTGTCCCACAATGAATGATGTGTCAGTCTCCCCCCCCCCCCCCATTCCCCACGGTTGCTGTTCTGCACTTTCTCTCCAGTACTGTACTGCCATGTGGCTGCTGTGCATATGATGGAGTTCAATGCATTTTTCATCATCCCTCTCTTTCTGCATGTCATGATGCCTTCTACTGGCATGTGTCACTGACACCTCCACCTACCCAAGCACCCTAGGAAGGTCCTACCTCTTAAAAATAAGTGGGAGATTACTGGGAAACTGGATGAGGGATGGAGTACAAAGGAGTACAAAGGAAAGCAAATAGCAACAGACCTTACAGTCCTTTCGAGGCTGTTTGTTTGGAGAATAAGTCGGGCGGCTGAGTTTTTTGTTGTCCCTTGTACAACAATGCAGGACGCCAAGAAGGCACGAGAACAAATTTTACAGCACGGAAGTGAATATGCGCAGATATCCCAACATTCATGGTATGGACAGTGGAGCACAAGGATGCGACAGCAAAGTCTGCTCAACACCTGACCATAACCACCACTAACCACATGAGATTTACTGCATCAAGAAATTCTCCTGCTACTCTCTGGTGATTTACTTCCCCTAACATCTTCTGTTTTATTATTGTCACTCATGCATCACCCACCACTTTCTCCCTCTCTCTCTCTGTGTCTTCTCATGCTTGGTTGGGTGTAGCTTTCCTCTTTTCTCTCTGTCTTGATAACCTGCCTAGCCCTGCCTAATCTACCTCTGGATGTTGAGTATACAGTGTGGGTACTGTACATTACAATCATATTCTATCATGCTTATTACAGGATTCATGGGTGCTTTTCTATGTTTGAACAGTTATACAGCACAGTAATAGAATTTTATAGAGGGTTACACCTTGTGTGGGGGATTTGGGGAGAGTTTTACATCAATTTCCATCAATACGTCACCTTCCGACATCCCTCTAGCCAGATAATCAAGTAAAGACAACTTATGAATATGAACTGACCAGAGAAAAAACAAATACTTACAAATAGTTTGGTTTTCTTGTTACCCTGTCACTGCTTCTAAGTAATATAAGGGTACACTGTACTTTCTATTTTTGTACATCTCAAAGATTGGTAAACTATTAAAACTGAAAACAACAAAGTTTAGACAGGCCCTGCATTGTTATGGATACTTTCTGAAGCATGTGACAATGATGACAGACCATGTCTGACCTTTCCGTATCAATGCTGACAACAGACTGTAATGCAAAATGCAGACTGATCATATTTAACAAGAACAGGTGTTCCATGGTGCAGAAGAGGAGCCTACATGTGGTGGCACTGAGACTCTGGGTGGAACACCCAGCAGCCAAACTTCCTATTTCCCTGCTCCTTGCTATGGGAAGGACCCTGGTCTGATCATGGAGAGGTGCTCTCTACCACAAGGAGATGCCAGTTCCCTGCATGGTGTACATACTGTATTGTATGTGTAGGATGACACCATAGTAGGTGCTTACATGCAGTCAACAGGTCTGCTCAGCCAGGCAGACTCGGGTTAAGCAACAAAAACTACAACAGGTGTACCATACCTGACTGTCATACATTAGTGGACTGCTCACAACTTCACACACTGTTTTAACAATAGACACCAGTGGCAGACTTTCACAAAGCTTAACATAACACGTACAGCTGCATACAATATAGAACTGTAGGTCTGAGCTTCACTCACTGGCATACAGGGAGCCCCAGTCAAAGTTTCACTCCTATCATAATTATCACTATGCATATTGTATATGCAAAGACAATAACTGATTATATTACATTACTATTCTTGTCACTGACATTAAAATTTCACAATAAGTACTTTGCCCATCCTAACAGAAGAAACATGACCTCATAACAATTACAGGTATTTGAAAAACAAATAAAAAATTAAAACCAAAAACTAGAAAAATATTTCATATGACACCGGTACCTCATCTGTCACAGTAAACATGTGATTGACTACATATGTGTTGCCTGATCCTTGAGAGCTGCAACTATATCCAAGATTGACTGCGATGTCACTGTGCTCTTAGAAAAGTGAACATATATCTTCCCAAAACAAGTGTACTGTGAAAATATCAGCATAAGGAACAACTTTGCTGTGAGAATCAGCCCAGTAATGGAATACTGTATCAGCATATATTAAGGGCATATGTACGACACTGTGCATGACAGAGTGATACTAACACAGTTTACAAAGTATCTACCATCTACTCTCTGACAAGTTTTCAATGAAATCTGAAGAGAAATATTTCGTGTGTTCACTACCATCAGATTATATTCAAACATAAAAATTCACATGACTTTCTGATCATCATCATCATAAAAACAACAACAATAATAATAATAATCATCATCATCATCATCATCTGGACCTCCTTTCCCACCCTAGGGCAGGGTGAGGAGCTGCAGTGTCCAGACAACCACAGTTTGCCCAATTCAATGGGCCATGCTTCCATTCACTCATCATTCAAGCCCTCAAAATCCTGGCTCCATCAGATAGGCCAACTATAAATCAAGAGCCCCCAGAGGTGACAGTAAAGGACTGGCTGTTGCTGTTGATACAATATACAGTATACTGTACTTTTCATTTCAATCTTGCTATCCTCAGACAATATTATTCACCTTCAGGAAATGAACTGTGTGAGTTGGATATGACCATCATTAACCCCTTCAACACAAGAGGCCTTTCCTATGTTGAAAAATCATCATATGAAATTAAAAAGAGTAAACCACAAAAAGCCAGCACCTGATTCAAAACAGTTAAGTGACTAATACCACTTCCTATCTATCTATCTATAGCCCGACGTCCTAATCCCGCAAAGGGTGGCCGCAGACAAAACGCCTCCAAGTCACTCTGTCACCCACCATTTGACTACCCTCCCCCCAACTCACCCCCCCCCTCCCTCATATACCTCTCAACTCCATCCCTCCACCTCATCCTCGGTCTACCCCTTCCTCTCCCTCCCTCCACCTCACCTACATACACCCTCTTAGTCAGTCTTTCATTCTCCATTCTCTCCACATGTCCAAACCACCTCAGTGTATTTCTCCTAATCTTCTCAACCACATCCACATCTACCCCACAACGTTCCTTCACTTCTTCATTCGTCAACCTGTCCCTCCATGTCACTCCACATGCTCCTCTCAAGTAACTCATTTCCACTGCTCTCACTCTTGACTTGTTCCCCTCTTGCAAGGTCCACGCCTCGCTTCCAAACGTCAGGGTAGGGATCACAATACTATCATGCAGTGACTTCTTAACTTCCATACTCACCTCCCTATTTCTCATCACTGCTTTCAGTGTACCAACAACCTTCCTTCCTTGCTGTACCCTTTCACGTACTTCATCCCCCAAAGTTCCATCCTTACTCATCACAATACCCAAGTACTTGAATGCACTCACATTCTCCATATCCTCACCATCCAACCTCACTGCACACTCTGTGACTTCATTCCTCTCAAACACCATAACTTTACTTTTGTTTACATTAACTTTCAGCTTCCTCCTCCTACACACTGTCCCAAATTCATTCACCAAACCTTGCAGCTCCCATTCATCTTCACTCAACAATACTGTATCATCAGCAAACAGCAACACCGGAAGCTTCCAAATCTCACCCTCATTCATTAGGGCCAGCCCCACATCCACTGCCCTACCTTGCACCTCCTTTACAACCCCATCCATATATATATTAAACAGCCATGGAGACATCACACACCCCTGTTTCAGTCCCACATTGAGATCAAAGAACTCACTCAGCTCACCATCCACTCGCACCGTAGCCCTAGCTCCCTCGTACATACTCTTTACAGCACTCAACAATTTCCCCTCCACTCCATATATTCTTAATACCTTCCACATACCTTGCCTATCTATTCTGTCATAAGCTTTCTCCAAGTCCATGAAGGCGGCATACACTTTCCTTCCCTTCTCTAGATACTTCTCCACTAAACATCTTAGAACAAATATCTGATCTACACACCCTTTTCCCTTCCTAAATCCCCCTTGTTCTTCTCCAACTAGCTCCTCTGTCATATGCCTAACCCTATCAATGAGTATTCTACCATATATTTTACCAGTCACACTAAGAAGGCAAATACCCCTATGGTTACCACATACTTCTCTCTCCCCTTTTCCTTTGTTCGGAGGAACAATTATACCTGATTTCCAGTCCTCTGGAACCCTTCCCTCTTCCCAAGCCAATCTACACAACTTCCATATCCACTCCACAACAATCTCATCCCCATACCTAAGCAACATATCTGGTACAGTCAGGAAATGAGTGTTTTCTTAAGGTTTGATGAACACTTTGCAGGAAAGATAAACCATCACACATGCTTTAGTCCAGGTAAGTCTGGTACCCAGGTACCGTATGACTGTTTGCTTAAAATAATAATCAGACAAACCTGTGATGATACTTGATGAAACTTGAATCCCTCACCCTATCCCCCAGAAGATGGATGATGGACTGCAGGAGCAGGGCAGCTTCAGCCCGCAGTCCACTGGTTTCACATCTAAATAAGTTTGGGGCAAAACAGCGACAACCTAATAGATCCCTTTTTGTTGATCACCAGCAACAAGCACCCTGACCAACAAATACTTTTCCTTCAAGTCCCAAAGTATTAACAATAATGAACCACTATGTTACAACAGAAACGTTACACAACCAATGAAAAACAGATATAGTTTTAGTGGAACTTTGTCCAAACATGCATTCACATATATACATACTCATACACACACATACACAAGCATACACATACACTCAGTAATGTTGGAGGATAGAGATCACATGCAATACAACAGCTGACTCAAACTCTATGTAACCTATCGACTAGGCTTGGTGTTTGGCATTACTCTCTTTCACAAAACATGTAGTGTATCTGGTACTTCGTGAAAGTTAAGTTCAATGACTGGCAGCTTATATTAACTACAGGATGACTCTACTCCGTAATTTTCCTCAATACAACAACCCATTTTCCACTGCTAATTAACCCTCCAACCACTCTGAGCCCACTTACAGCAACTAATTTATTTTGACTGTACTGCCAGATGATATTATTCTGCTGATGGCAATTCCTATACGCCAAAAGGTTAAATTAGGACTGCCACTTGAACATACAGTCAGGGTAGCATGGAGGGGAGATGCACAGAAGAGGAGCACGGGTGGATGTACAGTCATCCTTTGTTTATCGCGAAGGTTGCGTTACATGGACACCTGAGACCAGTAAAAATCCACACGTAATGAATACCTATTAAAAAAAAAAAAAAAAAAAAAAAAAAAAAAAAAGCCTCAACAGCCATGATTTAACAATGTAATGGCCTAAAGACCTTTTGCAGTGTCCCCAAACACCATCAGACATTGAAATCCCTGTTGAAAGTGTATTTTTAGATGATTTATCAAACTTTGTCAAATCATCCTAATATACACAAGCATACTGTGATGTTTACTCATACAAAAACACTGGGTAACTGGGGCTGACAAGGTTGAAACTGCAAAAAATGTGGGATGACTGTAAACAGGAATAGTGGGTAAACAGGTAGCTTATGATAAGAGAGCTATCAATGTAAATACTGATAACATAAGATGATGTTAACACTAATGGCCAAAAACCAATGCTGACTGAACAATGCGTCAGTATCAATATGGAGTACTTAAGCATGGAAAATCAATGACAAATACATATACAGTTGTGGACAAAAATACCAATCCACTTCATGTGAGACAGAGTAGTAACTTTTGAAATCCAGTACTGTGATCTTTGGAGTCCAATGAACATTTCAGAATACTAAGAAAGTTCCATAATTGCTCGTCTAAAACTAAGTGAATCAATATTACTGTCTGCAAGGGTACATGAATCAAATTAAGTGCACAGTATACCTGTGTTCATAATGCCTAAAATACATTTTGCATAATCTCTGCCAGTCTAGTAACTGTATCCCACACTCACCTACTCCATTTCTTAAACTAATGCCATTGTTATTATGTTCCAGTGACTAGGAACCTCTCACTTTTTGCTAGTCTCATAAAGCTAAAAAGAAGAGGACATTGGGCAAGTGACACACTGCTATAAAATAGTACAGACAGGGTGATATTCTCAGATACAAATACATCAGCCATTTGGATGAGTACTGAAACGAATCCTTTATAGAAAAAAAAAAAAAAAAAAAAAAAAAAAAAAAGTGCAATGAAAAAAAAAAAAAATCTATCTTTTATCTAGACTGTGGAATGGATAGGTAGACGTGAAGTACTGGGTTCTCAATAGAACTCTTCAGAGACTAATGCCATTTACTAAAACATCAGGAAGGCAAAGAACACTTTCCCAAATCAAAAATTATTCTGATTCTTAAACACTCATGTACTGCCCTGAAAGCCTGCTATGATTTCTTTAACAATGCAGAGTAATACATTCACCTTTAATAATTTTAGTGACAAATAGCAAGGCACACAACAAAAGGCTCACAACCATGCTTCTAACATTCCCATTATTTTGATTTGGGATAGCAATTATGTGCCTTCATTACCAGTTTCACTACAATGACATCTTTTGCACTTTATTCTTGCTTCCACCAGGTGATTTATTCAGTACAGACTTTTCAAACTGGGGAGGGTTAGATGACAGTCTTCATCAACCCCTTTACTACAAGAACTCTCTCTTAAACTCAATAAAACCATCCACTGATAACAGGAGCAAAATAACCAAGATGTCATTGTAATGAAAGAGTTAAATGAAAAATATAACAACCTAGTATTAGCCTACATCAACATCAAAATGCATATGTCTTTCACTTCCCTTTGACTTTTTCGCTACACTGCTCAAGGCTGAATTTACGACAGCTATCTAGAAATGGCACTAAAAAGCTCTCAGCCTTCAGTTAGAGAAGAGCTCATGCATACAGTGCATCCCAGGAGTCGAATGGGACCAGACTGCCCATTTGAGGAAGGGAGGGAGTAGAAAGTGGGCAGACAAGAGAAGTATTACGATGGATGGTGGGGAGTGAAGCAGCAAAAGGGTGGGAGGGGTTAAAATATAGGGAGACGAGAAGTGTTAGGGGAATAGGAGGAACTGCTAAGTGTGAGAAGAGATGGTGAGGAGTATGGAGTGGAGTGAAGTGTTGGAAAGTGGGGACAGGAAAAGGAGTGTTACTGGCATACAAGAGATTAGTGGGTGCTGAGGAGGGATGGTTGGATGCATGAAGTACAGTAGACAGGGTGCCAATAAACAGGAGATGAGGAGAGGTTGTAGGAGTGTAGGAATAATAGCTATGTCATGAGAAGGGATGGAGGGGAGTGGGGAGTAATGTGGGTAAGGGCAGCTTGGAATAAGAGCTGGAACATGGCAAAATGAGAAGAATTAATGGAACAAGGGGGATTGCTAGGTGGTCAAAAGAGATGGAGGGGAGAGGAGAGTTGAGAGCAAAGCTGTAAAGGTCGGGATGGATTACCAAGTACAGTACTGCTACAATAGTCACACTAATAAGAGAGTAAGATGCATTGTCTGGTGGTAAGCAGTGAAGGTAAAGTGTGGGGAAAAGTTGGAATATTTGTCAAGAAACAGCAGATGAGGAAAGTAGAGGTGTTAGGGGAGCATGTGAAATAATAACATAGAAGATGGGCATGGCAATGAATGAAAACTGGGGAAGGGTGGCAAGGTACTATCATGGACAAGAGTCTACGAACAAATCTCTGCCTTCCATATTTCTCATTCCTTTTCTAATGTCAGAGAGTATCCATCTTTCTCGTACTTTCATCTTGTGTACTTCATACTTCTATCATAAAATTATTTTATGTAACATCTTCCACTGCCACAGCCAGCTGGGATTGTTGGCAAACCTCTCATTGTGAAACTACAACAGAAAGTGGCATGGCATGAGGTGTGGGGGAGTGGTATGTATAGATGTAAAGAAGTTTGGGGGGAATAAGAGGGACTGTTATGTGGCAAGGATGTGTGTGACATAGGGTAGTAGTAAAAAATGGTAGTACAGAGCAACAGAATGTGGTGATGCTAAAGCAGAGGTAGTACGGGAGTCAGGCAGTGGATTTAGGGTTGGCAGGACTACAATATGATCAGGAAAAGTGACACATATTAGAATGAGGTAGGAAGAAGGGACAAATGCTATATACTGACGTCTTTCATGGCACTTGAAGGGGAGGAATGTTAAAATAATTGGTGGCAAACTGTTGATGGAATGGTGGGGAGTGAGGAAAGTGCTGAATATGGCAAAAATACAAAAAAATACATACAGTGCAATGGTGGAAGGTAAGGAAGGAAGGAAGGCAGGCAATGAATTTGGTGGGTGAGTAGGGGTGGGGCAAAGCAAAACTGGGGTACAAACAAGGAGTAAAAAATAATTTGGCTTCACAAAGAAGGTGAAATGAGAAAGGTATATTTCTAGTATGAACTGCAGGAAGAAGAGGTTTTACTGCAGGGAAGGAAGGAAAGGCAATGGAGGAAGAATGGGAATGACTATTACGGGAGAAAACATCTGGGGGGGAATAAGAGCTGGAAGTGGAGCTAGATGGGGGAAGAGTATTAAAAAAGGGAAACGAGATCTGTCAGGAAAAAATACTCGGTAATGAATATTAGGATGTAAGAGCGAGTGGGAAGTCAAGTGGGGTTGGCGGATGATTAGTGCCCCTCCCTGTAAAACAATTAACTCTAAGCCATTGGCCACCCCGTCTGGGATACATGGCGTCTGGCAATGAATGAATGAATGAAAAAGAGCGAGTGGGAAGTGAAGGGTCAGTGAAGCTGGAGATGTATGGAAGATGGAGAATGCAGACTGGCATTGATCTGGTCAGTAGGATGAAGGCTGACTGTGAGAACATGAGTGGAATGCATGCCAAGGTAATGGGAGTGAGTGCATGCAGTGGGAATGGGAATATATGCAGGTGGTGAGAACAAGACTAAGTGCTGGTTGTGGGTATGGGGAGTGGATATGCAGGATATGGGAATGGGAGTACTTGCAAATGGTATGAATGAGGAGTAACTGTAAGTTGAGGCAATGGGGAGCAGGTGCAAGTTGGGAGAATGGGTAAAGATTGACTGAATGAGGATGGTGACGTGTTGAAGCTCAAGTCTTAGCCTGATTGGTACTGATATGGTACAGGAGGGAGGAATATGAAAGCCTGATTGACAACTGTGGGAACTTACCTAAAGTAGTATCAAACTGCCTTGATTGTATTCACACTATCACTCATGTATTGTCACAAATACATCACACTAGCAGTGAGAAGCCATGTATAAGATACAAGTGTGTAAAAATATGTTCACTTCCTTGGTCTACATACACAAATAAAAAGGCATTCCTTTGTAGTATCAACCACAACTTTTTCTATTAGAAAAAGTAAAGCTAATGTCCACTCAATCACTGCACTGACCCAAGACACACTGGCCTAGACTATTGTTCTGAGTGCAACTACATGATAAACAATGCTTGCCTGCTTATTACTAGTCTGCTTGGTTTGCATGCAGCTGCCAGCAAAACACTAAGGCCAGCTAGCTCAGCTTACAGCTTCTAAGCATTCTGGAGTAAATTAATATGCCACATATTATGCTCATTTCTTCACTCTCCAGCACGGCTCTCTCAAATGCATTGTGCAGAGACTACCAGGCAGATTGAAAGTTTTATTAAAGAGGGTTATTAGCAGTTCACATTTTCACTGGCGTGCAGTTTGTCAAGAAAAGCCCTGAACCACTACCCAGGGTGACCTCTTCTGCCTCTCACCGGGCTATGTCTTTCTTCCCAGTCTGGGGAATGTTGGCCTGCCACTCAACACTCACTTTTTACATACAACTGGGGTGGAGAAAGAGAAAAGTGTAACTACCTGGTGTTTACAGTGGACAAATATGAGACAGGGCAAGGATGGGCAGGCCAGGTTGGGGGATCACCAGATGAGCCCAAGTAGCCTCACAAACCCCATATACAACATCCACATCCACAGGTAGGTTGAGCACAAGTAGAAAATATGGCGAACCACAAACTCTAGAGGATCGTGGACCAGCCGTGTGCCAGGCAAGCGGCGCACACTGTCAGGAGGGTTTGCGTCTGGGCCATGGATGGTGTGGATGTCGGGGAAGCTGCCCGTGTCATAGTAAGCCTGCAGCATGGATTCCTTTTCCTGGTAGCGTTTGTACAGCCACTCAGTCAGTGCTTCTTCTTCACGGGGAATCTGGGAGGTAGTAAAGTATTAAGTATCATAATTTAATTCATTTATGTGCATCCAGTCCTCTTTTTAAGCTACGAACGCATTCCAAAATATAACACTCCTCTTCAAGTACATGGTAGCTACTGTAAGAAAACAAAGCACAAATGTAAGACACCTACTAGCAGCATGCCAAGTCACAGAATAATAAATCACTTATGTGGGCGGTATGTCGGCCACCTTCTCCTTACCTCCTGGATTTTGTAGCGGCGATAGTGGAAGTAAGTATCACAAGACGGTCGCCATCCAGTAAAGATATTTAACAGATCCAGTGGTCTACCTCCGGGGTATGCTATGGTTGCATCAATCACATACCGGATTCCATCACCTCCACCTGTAGATACATGGGCACAGCAAAAGGGAGGGATTACAAACAAACCTAAAGCAGACTTTCCTGGAGCATTATAACACAGAATGGCACACGCAAATTGCCACCACAGCCATCCAAAATCTGCCAAACAGCATCCTTCAGGATCCCCCAACAGATACTCATCTCAGAAAATGCCCTCAACAGAGGACAAGTTCATTTTGCTGGACTAAATGAGGCCCCTCACTCTTCTCTGTTTCAATACCAACAAAAAATACAGCTCATAAACAAACCACTATTCCCAAACTTTAATGCAGCTCCTCAGAGCACAATACATGTAGTAACCTCACTCTTCCAACAAAGACAATCCTTAAACACAACCATAGCAAATGATCTCTGGAAGTCCCTGAATGACATGGCCTGTTTCCTACATTCCACCCAGCATACATCCAAATAAACCTAGAGTCACAACAATGGCACATTGTTTGCATTAAAATTTGCAATAATTACATACTGCAAGGTTTTATGATACCTCTGCCTCTTTCACATCCCTTTTGCAGGAAGTACTGTATGTGTGAACTACAATATCATTTCTCACCTGCTCCAAGGAAAATATGGTACACTATTCTACTCTATTAGTTACCTGTTACTATGCAGTTATAAATTAACCAGAGGAATATGAACCATTTTCTTGTATAACTACACCAGCAAACAACTCTCCACTCAACTTTGCTATAGATTATTATTTTTTTTTAACATGGGTTACTGATATGTTGCTGATAACCTTATAGATACACATATATCTACAATATTTATATCAAAAGACTAAAAAAAAATTAAAGCAAACAATATGGCTATTCAATACAACAAACATCATCATCATCATCACCATCATCATGACCTTTTTTCCCAATCTAGAATGGGGTGAGGCAAGATCCAGAAATAAGGAAAAGGAAAGTATGAAGCAGAAGAACTGTCAACAGCAGCATGTCCACTGAAATGGGTCAGACTCTCTCTCAACTCACAATAATTCCAACCTTGGGAATCCTGGCTTCACCTCAACAAGCCTAACCATCAGCATATATATATATATATATATATATATATATATATATATATATATATATATATATATATATATATATATGTATATATATATAATATATATATATATGTATATATATATAATATATATATATATATATATATATATATATATATATATATATGTATATATATATATATATATATATATATATATATATATATATATATATATATATATATATATATATATATATATATATATATATGTATATATATATATATATATATATATATATATATATATATATATATATATATATATATATATATATATCTCAACTCACAATAATTCCAACCTTGGGAATCCTGGCTTCACCTCAACAAGCCTAACCATCAGCATATATATATATATATATATATATATATACACACACCGGTATATATATATTCTTTTTTTTTTTCTTTTTGTCTCTCACTTACTGTCATGCCTCTCTGCAGCAGCATTGTCTAGTATGACCTTGAGAGCTCCAACACGAGGAAGGGCCACATTCTCCAGCATGGGTAAGTTGTTTTTTGCTGCATAACGCTGACTGGAGGCTTTGCGGTTCCTTAAGAAGCCTCCCTCAGGAAACAGCACAAGCCATTTGCGTTGCAGTGGTAGGTAGACCTCTCGCAAGTGCTGCTCCAGTTGCTTCAAGGAGATATCACGGTTCTCCTTTCCCTGTCAGTATAGTACAGTAAAGGATAGTTACTCTGGTGAATTTCAATTATACAGCAGTTTTCAATGTGACAGGGATATGTACCATAATACCACAACCATATCTAAACAAATGATGCTGTACACTGGGGGAAACTGGTAGTCAGATTTACAAGAAACAATTGGACAATAATTGGTAATTCTGAAATTTACTTTGGCTTCATAACAAAAAGGAACACAAACAGTAACTTGTAAAAACTCAATGCATATAATAATGACAACCTCAGCAGGATACAAACCAGGCTCCTATTTAGTTTATCCCTTCAATCCAATGGTGTATTTTTTTAGTTTATTTTTACTACAGCATCTACCCCGCTTACTTGTCATAACGCAGCCATGGCTCAGTCATAAAATGCATTTTTTTGCATAATCCCGCACTATCCCCAACCCCTCTACAGGGGATATAACCCTTATGTAATGCAATACAGGTCTCCCAGTCAATATGCAAAACCTGTCTCAATACCAATTTTCCACTTGCATATATAGGGTACTGCAGCGTCGGACAAAAGGGATTACCGGTAATGTATTTTCAAGTAGTTTTACAACACTGGAGAAACCATTTCTTGTGTCTGGGTTTGAAACTCTTAATTAGCCTCTTAACAAACTGACATTTTTTCCTCAGCTGAATAAAATTACCTGGAGGTCAGCAAGAGTTATATAAAAAATGTCTTGTTGGAGTGAAGTGGTTAAAAGAAGAAAATGATTGTGATAAACACAAAATCATTATTCATCATGGAAATTCATGAATACACTGCTGTAAACAAGCCTTGCCAAAGTGGACCTGACTTTTCTGTCAAACAATGCTCTAACAAAGCAAAGTGTACTATGGTGATAGTGGTAAAAGAAGAAGAAGAAGAAAAAAAAAAAAGTCTGTTGCTGATGATCTCAATAAATATGAAAGCTCACAGCATGAATGAAGAAATCTCCATGAGCCCAAGAGACTATGCCGAAGTTGGTGAGACGGAAAACATGGTCCATGATCCACATTATGTTGTTAGAAAGGTGTGGGCGGGAATTGAAGGCAGCCATGATGAGTGGGACATCTGAAGTGGACTGGTGGTTGAAGAGTATCAGTGTTCTCTCTCGTATTAGGTCCCACACCTGTGGAGGCAAGAAATACCACCATGTACTGAAGCAACCAGATAGCAGATGGCTTATCTGTGGGCAAGTAGTTCTACTACATACAAACTAACAAAATATGACAGTGTACAAACACAAATCCAGCAAGTATATACAGAATACTAGTGACTCTTGACAATCAAGGAAGTGTGACTTACATCATCACCCAATTCAACAACATGGTATCCAGCACTATATGACCAGAGGGCCACCATGGAGAGAAGCCAGCGGAACATGATGCCTTCTAACATCCAGTAAGTTCCTTCTGCTGTCCATTTGAGTGGCTGCAACACCAACAGCCAGCAGAAGTGCACAGGGATGACATAGAAATTGTTGAGTGTCCACACGACAAAACGTATGCATGCCCTCACACACAGGTACACTCTGGGGAAAAGAATAAAAAACACATGTTAGGGTGTTTGCAGAGATAATTAAGTGTAGTGGAGAGAGTGGAGTGAAGCACTTATTGAAGATATGTAAGAAGGCATAGATGAGTGAAACTGTGCCAGTAGAGTGGAAAAAGGCAATGACTGTGCCCCTGTACAAAAATAAAGGTGAGCGAAGTGAATGCACGAATTATCGTGGCATAAGTCTAATGTGTGTTCAGGGATAGTACAGGTATACCTCGATATATGATACCCTAGATGCAATACCCGGGCTTAACAATGGTGGTAGAAATACCACCATACCCTACCTAACGAAGTCCAAACCCCAGTTTAACGATGGGTTTTGATTTTCTTTACCAATTTTGATAACATTCTAGACTAAAACTGTGTGTTTTGGTTGATTTATAAACTGTATTTAAACTTACTGTGTTTTAGCCATAGGTGGGGTGAACATTGTCATTTTGGGGTACAGTTTACTAAGCTTGATTTTTTCCAGACTTATATTTGATGATTTTCAGATTTTATTTGTTGGTTTTAGTGAGTTATTTACAGGTGTTAGGCTAGGGTTAACTTCTTTTACAGCTGTTAGGTCATTTATATTGGCTTTAAATTTGTTCTGGGGTTCATTTGGGTGGGTATTGGACTTGGCTGGGGGGAAACCCAAGGCTGAAAAGTGCATCCCATTACTTTATATGTTAAATCTACCCCAATACACGATAGCCCGCCTAACGATAGGTTTTTACCTAACCAACTGCGTTGTTAAACTAGGGTATACCTGTATATGGAAGATTTATTATAGAGAAAGTAAGAGTGATATCGTAAGTCCTAGTGAGTGACGAACAGGGTGGCTTTAGGAGTGGCAGACGATGTGTGGATTAAATATTTGCAGTGAGACAGATAGTGGAGAAGACTTGTGAGAAGGGCAATCGGGTGTTTATGACATTTATGGATCTTGAAAAAGCATACGACAAAGTACATAATGAAGAACTGTGGAAGGTTTTGCGCACGTACGGTGTACGTGATATGCTGCTAGGTGCCGTCAAGAATTTTTATGATGGTAGTGAGGCATTTGTAAGGGTAAATGGGCATCTAAGTGAATGGTTCACGATCAATGTGGGCATGCAACAACAAGGTTCTGTGATGTCCCCATGGTTGTTCGATATATACATATGGATGGGTTGATGAAAGAAGTAAAAACACAAGTAATGGAGAGAGTGATGGCATTGGTAATGAACGGTGATGGATGGAATACCTCACACTGGTTGTATGCTGATGATGCAGTGCTACTTGCAAATACTGGACAAGAGCTTGGTAGACTAATGCAGAACAGTGTAGATGTCTGTGAGCATCGTACCTTGGGGGTAAATATAGAAAAGAGTAAAGTGATGGTTACTGAGAAAGAAGGTGACTCCCAGTGCGATGTTCCAGTAAAAGGAGAGAGACTGGAGTTGGTGAGAGAGTTCAAATAGCTGGGAACAGTGACAAAAAAAGAGAGGAAAATGTGCAAAAGAAGTGGAAGGTAGAGTGACACAAGGAAGGAAAGTAGCTGGTGCTATGAAGGCCCTGATAAGAAACAGAGGCTTGAGTGCTAGCGCTGCACGAGGTTTACATGAAGGAGTGTTGGTGCCAATTTTAACATACGGCTGTGAGACTATACTGTGGCATGAAAATGAAAAGTCAAGAGTACAAGCAGTGGAGATAGGACTGAGAGCAGTGGAAATGGGACCGTTGAGGAATGAACATGGTGCATAGAGAGTGGATAGGATATGGAATAATGATTCATGAAAGATGGCCCTGGTGAGAGAGGATAGTGTTTGGAAACTCCCTGTACTGTTGTTTGCAGATGATACTGTGTTGTTGAGTGAAGACGAAGGGGAGCTGCAAGGCTTGGTGGATGAGTTTGAGAGAGTGTGTAAGAAACAGAACCTAAAGGTGAATGTAGGGAAGAGTAAAGTGATGGTCTTTGAGAGAGGTGAAGTCAGTGAATGTACAGCGAGGTTGGATGGTGAGGAATTGGAAAATGTGAGTACGTTTAAGTATTTGGGCAGTGTGATGAGTAAGGATGGAGGTTTGGAGGGTGAAGTGCTTGAAAGGGTACAGCAGGGAAGAAAGGTTGCTGGTTCCTTGAAAGCAGTGATAGGAAACAGGGAAGTGAGCATGGAAGTAAAAAAGTTACTACATGACAGTATTGTGATACCAACTCTAACGTACGGAAGTGAAGCTTGGACATTGTTGGAAGGACACAAGTCAAGAGTGAGAGCAGTGGAAATGAGTTATTTAAGAGGAGCCTGTGGAGTCACGTGGAGAGACAGGCTGACGAATGAGGATATAAAGGAACGTTGTGGTGTGGATGTGGATGTGATAGGAAGCGTTGTGAGGAACACACTGAGGTGGTTTGGCCATGTGGAGAGGATGGAGGGTGAAAGACTGACAAAGAGAGTGTATGTGAGTGAGGTGGAGGGTGGAAGAGGGAGGGGGAGACCGAGGATGAGATGGAGGGATGGGGTGGAGAGGTATATGAGAGAGGGGGGTGTGAGTTGGGAGCAGGGCAGTGAAATGGCGGGGGACAGGGCGACTTGGAGGCGATTTGTTTGTGGCCACCCCAAACGGGATTGAGGCGTCAGGCAATAGATAGATAGATAGATAGATAGAAAGATGCGCAGTGAGGAAGTCTGCGGACGTCAGAATCGAAGAGAGTGTACCGAGATGGTATGGTCATGTGGAGAGAATGGATGACAACAGAGTGGTGAAAAAGGTATATCTGAGTGAATCTGAAGGAGGAAGGAGGCGAGGCGGGCCAAGAAGAAGGTGGAGGAATACGGTGGATGAGTGTGTGAGGAACAGAGATATGGAGGTTTGTAAGGCAAAGGGACTGACAAGAGATCAAACTGGCTGGATTAATTTTGTGCGGAGAAGTGCATGACCAGGGATCTGGCACCGTCTTTTAATGTGACAGTGTTCAGATTGGCTCTATCAGATAGGTATATGTGAAGCTATAGAACGTGGTGAAACTTTTTGGTGGCCCATCTGATGAAGCCAGCATTCCGTGGGCTTGAATGATGAATGAATGGAAGTGTGGCCCATTGAATTGGGCAAACTTTGGCTGTCTGGACGTTGCTACTCCTCGCCCTGCCCTTGGGTGGGAAAGGAGGTCTGGATGATGATGATGATGATGATGATGATACTTATTTCATAATGTCCACATTACAGCACTGTATACACAACATAGAAAGAGATTATCCACAACAATGAGCAACCCTGTTTGTACTGTATATCAAACACAGTACAATCAAAACCCCTCTCACATCTATTATAACCACCAGATATGAAAATTTTCTTGTGATATTATGACTATCATTGTTCAATGATTAGATGATGAATGAATGAATGATTCATTACTGAACCATAATGAATATTACAAGGTGATGCCTTATTCCATGATGAGTATTACTAAATAAATGGTAGTACCGGTGAAAAATTGAGAATTTTGTTTGCCTCATACAGTATATGCACTGGCATATCATGAAATCTACTGGCACATAGTGCTTTACATTATTTATCCTGTTTACATCTACAGTTGTTCTAAAAATGCTAAGTTCTACAGTATGCCACCTTCAAAGTTATTTGCCATTCACTGCCTAAGTAAAATCCCCACGACATTGCAAGGAGGAGCAGAATATCACACAGACTGTCTTTTCCACTTCAAGCTAACCATTCTAATTTTTAGAATACTAACACATTCTTCAACCACTCAACCTCCATAATTTGACTTCCTTCTTCCAGTACTTACTGCACATTATAAAACTACTATTGACTTAACGCCCCCCTCCCCTCCATCATTATCATCATTTTCACTTTCCTTCTTGGGATTTTACAGTTACCCTTTTCCTGTGAAAAGCCTCAAGTCTGAATACCATTATATCAGCTAGCAAAGTCAAAGTGACAAAAATAAACAAAAAATAAGTAGAGCAAACAATAAAATAAAATAAATTAAGTAACAGGACCAAGGCCACAATGAGGACTTTCTCCAAAATGCTTTACAACAAGATACAGTGCTCGTCAGAAGTATTCAGCGATGTCCGCCGGGCGCGCAATACTTATGGCCCAAAAAGAATCACCCCATTTTTGGGGGTAAGAATTGAGCCACAAGTTTGAGCTCCGAGCATGACGTCACGGTAGCCTGAGGCCTTCTGACGCGCTGGTTGGTTCCCGCCTCAGTTGCCCACGGGCTGCCTGAGAGAGAGGAACTCCGCCGAGTGTCCCTCTCAAATTGCGCCATTTTTTACCGAGTGTCCCGCAGTGTTTTGGCCTTCAAAACTTTGTTATGGCACCTATCCGTGAACTATCGAGTGAAATCATATCCCAGATCATTGCTCTAAAGGAGGCAGGCCACCAGACAAAGGAAATTAGTGAATTGGTTGGTGTGGGACGATCGACAGTGCGTCGTTGGTGTGCGCGGTTTCGGGAGGAAAACAGTGGTGAAGTTCCCACAAAGAAACCGAGGTCTGGTAGGCCTAGGAAAACTTCCCCAAGGTCTGTTAATGTTTTAAAACGTGCAGTGGAGTTTAATCCTTGTGTGAGTGCAAGGATAATTAAGGAGAGCAACCCAGAAGTGTTTGGTGAGGTGTCAGTGAGAACAGTGTCTCGTAGGGTGCATGAGCTTGGTTACACAAGTCACAGGCCTGTGAAAAAGCCTCTTCTCTCTAGCAGCCAGAGAATTCGTAGGCTTGCCTTTGCTAATAAATATCTAAATTGGGGTGAGGAGCAATGGTTGTCAGTGTTGTGGTCTGATGAGGCAACGTTTAGTGTTACCTGTAACAGAGGAGCATGCAAAGGTAGTGACCCACTTGACCCACGGTATGTAGAAAGCACAGTTAAACATCCTGATTCACTCATGGTATGGGGTTGTTTTTCAGGGAAGGGTTTGGGGAAGCTTGTTGTACTTCCCAAGAACCTCAGAGTGAATCAGGATGTTTACCTGGAGCTTCTGTGTGATCATTTACCAGACTCCTTCGAGCTAACAGGTGCACGAGTGTTTCAGCAGGACGGTGCACCTGCTCACAAGGCCAAATCGGTCACCAATTGGCTTCGTGACTGCGAGGTATCATTCATGACAGACTGGCCAGGAAATAGCCCAGACCTCAACCCGATTGAAAACCTCTGGTACCTCGTAAAGAAGAGTCTCCAAGGGAAGGACGTGAGCTCTCTGCCTAAGCTGGAAGCCGCCATTCGTGACTCCTGGGACAAAATACCCCTCCAGCACCTCAGGAGCCTCGCCCTTTCACTTCCAAGACGTCTCAGGTCCATGAAGAAACGTAAAGGCTACCCTACGAAGCACTAAAGGTAAATAAAATGCATTATTTATATGTTTTTTCAATGTTGAAAGGTTTGTTTCTCAGGAGGGACGCAGGGCGCCCCATACTTCTGACGAGCACTGTATGTCTCTTAAGCAGAATAAGCTTGACAGTAATCAGTGTAATACAGGAAAAAAGAAATAACTCTGAAGGCTTAGACCTGTAATAAGCAGAATGTAAGTTTTGGTAAAGATTAGGAAATCTATACAAATAAACACAGAACCTGGACCTATTGTGGATTACATAACAACAATCATTTAATCATCATCATCCGGACCTCCTTTCCCACCCTACGCGAAGGTCAAGATTGTAAATCACAAGTACTATACAACAAAAACTAAAGGCAACAAAATTAATACAGTTACTGTATATACTGTATTTAAATACTCTTCAGTTTACCTTGTACTGGCAAGAGGCAAAAGAAGTATGAAAATGTGCTAAGGGAGTATGCAGCATGGATAACAATCATAACAGAAAAGCAGGGAAATCATAAAGCATTTTATATAAACAGGAAATTAAAGAAACATAAAGAACATGATGTGCATTTCTCAAAATAAGTTTCACTGTAATTCACCACATCAGGCATTAATTTCTGGACAATAAACATGAACTACAGGATACGTTAAGATTAAAACACTAGTAATTATCTTTCTCCAGTGAAAAATTTAGCTGTGCAGGCTCTCATTGAACACATCTTTGGATAGCTAATGTATATTCTGACGATATATTCAACTGTCCCGTAAAAATACCTGCATTTATGCATTACAGGGCAGCTAGTGAAATATAAGTACCACCAGTACACTATAGGTATTTCTGCAATTTGTATCTAGCTACAATCTAATTCACACTGCAATTAAAGTTCCTGGAATGGAGCATGAAATGCAAATAAAGCAATAATGTAAACCAATACTGTAATCCTCTCCACCACTGTTAATTCTACTTACAGTTGGCACACTTTCCAGCCAAGAGATGGACTGAAGAAACATTAATAAAAGAGATACTATAAACCTGGAGTTGCTTATAATTATCATTTATTACTCATGTAAAAACATTTCATGAAATATAAATATGATGTAAACAAGAAGTGGTGCCAAGGCACAGGAAAGTCATTTTAGTGCTGACGTATAAATGCAACAGGATATCTAGTCAAAGATATCACATAACAAATTTGAAGTAAATCGGGTGAAAACTGATTATTTTATGCCCAATTCAAATTTTAGGCTTAACTCACCTGACACTGACCTCTCTACCACTAACCGGGGGGTGACCCCCCTGATGTAATGAGGCATGTTAAAGGGTGCAGATTTGAAAAATGCACCATTAGGTTTTGGTTTTATGTCAGTATGATGAATCTGAAAGGAGTTATGGCAAAAAAAACGATCTTTACCGCATCCCTGTTCTTTTTACACTGGGGGGCCTACAGTCTGGGCCTTGGCCCAATTTGGCCCATATTTTAAATCAGATGATCAGAAGGTCATAGCCCATCACCCCTGTAATTTTAGTCTAAACTGCACCAGTAGTTTTTGCATTAAGTTGTTAACAGACAGACAGACAGACAGACAAGCAAACAAACAGACAAACCATGTGAAAACAATACCCATCCCCGTGCCCCTCCATGGCGGGGATGGGTAATAAAAGATAATAATTATTATACTAGAATGTGATACTTACAATTTTATATATCTCATGCCTGAATGGAAAACAACTGATTATCATATTCTTCATAGCAATACCTGTATTTACTTTGAAATACATTGTATGTAGACAGAATTGCAAGGAATGTGTTGCTGATCACATACAGTACCACAGGGCATTAAAATATACACTCAAAGATTTATATACTGAATGTCATATACCAAAAGGTCAGTGAACAGAATTTCATTAGGCTAGGTGAGTATAATTTTCCACTTGAGTGGTTCACAATTGTAAAATAAAGACGTTCCTGTGCTACAGTTAAAAAATTATATAGCAAACCATTCTAAATAAGTCTGAAGAATAATAAAAATTTTGAAGGAAAATGTCTCATTTTATCTGCAGAAAAATATTTTTCCATCAGTAACAAAACCCAAACTGACAAAAAGATATCACTACTTTTGACTGAGAAGAGCTTTAAGATATGCTACAGCAAGGTACCTGAATGCACAATTATACTCAGGTTCCCCATATGTAAGCATAACATTCCAAAACAAACACTTGGAAGAGTCTATCTATCTATCTATTGCCAGACACCATAATTGCATAAGGGGTTGCCATCTGACTCTGGGTTATTTGTTTTACAGGGAGGGGCACTAGCCCTCCACCAACCCACTTGTTGACACGTAGGGAGCACATATGGTTTGGTTATATGGTTACCACCCAGGGTTGTAAACGGTTTTTTGGCTTACAGGAAACCATTTCGCTTGTCACTCAATGTAAAGCCACCTGTAACGGAAAGAAAAGCAATAAGAAGTGAAAGGAAAGATGGGAGAAACAGAAAGAGAGGAGGGCAGGCACAGAAAAAGAATGATAAAGGCTAAGGAAGAAGTAGGCAGCACTACATCAAGTGAGTGGATGATGGTTGCCACCACCTACCACTAAGAGTGCAGAGTACTAATTAGCCTATTTTTAAGGAAAACTAAACTGTACCTCACATAACATGATAAAAATGAGTAAATACAGAAATACATCACATGCAAAGGAAGGAATATTTAGCTGCTAAATGTCTTCTAAACTTATAAAAAAAAATTACGAAATCAAGTTTCCCTAAGCCATATTACTATTTTCCCAAAACCATATTACTATCATTTGGTGGTGTCAAGAACACAAATACACAAGGCATCATTATACTAAGGAGGTTAATGAAGACTGCTACTAACCCCTTCACTCAATGAGGTCCTTCCCAAGATGAATAAGGGAGCTTGGTTGTAGCAAGTGAAAAACTCTAGAAATGTATTTATACATAAGAGACTGATCTTGAATCTGATGAAGCATTTTTCCACTTTCTACTTGCTATTTTCAGTTGCTTCAATTCTGTTTTGGAGACTTTCTGAACCGGAAGGTTTGATACAGTACAATATAATCCTTATTATCCCTACTTAGATGCTTTTCCAAAATTTAATGCATGTAAAGGTAAATTACAAGATAAATAATCGTGCTTAAGGGGTAAAACATGCTCACCTCTCCGGATCAAGTCGCATACGAGGGGTGTTGAGGGCCATGGTAGGGTGGTGGTGAGGGGCATGCAGGGAGACTGCGATGACAGTGGTAGTAGAGAGAGAAGTGACAGAAGACAGAGTACACAGGTCAGGAGGCTTGGACACGCTCACCCAGTGATCACTCAAGCCATTATCTGTGGGGGAAGGCAGGCAGATAAGGCTTCATTACCAGTACTAAGCAACATCTACTGCCTCTGGCAGACATTTCATATTGGGAAGATTCAAAACTGTACAGTATGATTAAAAATATCTAGTGTAAAGGTATGATAAAAAATTAAGTAGCTACACTCTACTACTCCAAACTACATACAGGTATCAGTAATTAAATATATTATTTTTAATGAAACTAACTGAAACTCCTGATTAGTAACATGAAAGACAGAGATAATACCACAATCTCAAGACATGATCAGATGTAAAGTACACATTACTAGCCCTTCTGATAACATTACATAACTGTATCTAATCTCAACAGGTCAAGGACCTTGACTAGGACAACTTCAGATAAATAGGTAAATACATACAGATACAGAATGTAGATATAGAGGATCCATAAATATTCTGTACACTTTTGAGGCTAATTTCTCTGCCTAGCATACTGTACAAGAACAACGAACAGTATGATAAATTCATGGTCAAACTGGTACCTAGTATATGCACCAGTGCTTTTCCAACAGAAATAATTATCAGTAACAGAAGCATTATGAAACTACTGTATATCATATAAGAAAAGCATATGCTATCTTTGCAATATTGGCAGATACCTTTCTGGGTTTTAAATACTACAATCTCACCCTACTCCATACCTAGTAATTAACATTTCACTCCAGTAGCTACCAGGACTAAACTATAATAATATACAGCCTTCATATCAAGTTCATCACCTGACCTACCTCCAAAGCATGATCAACAATCACTGACACTGGTTGTCAGAATGCCATGAGCTCCACTAGTTTAATATATATGCTGTTAAATAACTGACAGCTATAGCTGAACAAATCTATGTTGGTTAAGTATAGTAGCTTAAAAAGTTACATAACTGGAAATGGTGCCTAGGAGCACATCAGAAGGGATGGCTTTCTCTCTCACTAACTCTCTCTCTCATGTCTCTGGTTACTCATCTCATGTCATCTTTTCACCATCAATCAATCCATCATCCAATCTAGTACTGCCACTTCTGGAGCAGCTGACCCTGGGCTACACTATTCACAGCTGTACTGTACAGCCATAATGGACTCAGTAGCTATGCTGATTTTAACACAGTCTATTTTTGGTATGACAGTTATATTCTATTCACTTCACCTTGGCCAAAAACTGTCATCCATCCATTTTGAAGGCTAAGTTATGACAACAGATCAACACTGGAATATGATGCTAGCCATGAAGAATTGATACTGAAATCGGGCCACAGTATTGTCTTTTTGTGCGACTCAGCTAGGTGAAATAAGCTGCAAAAGGATGAAAATTTGGGCCAAGTTAAGGTGAATGAAGAATAGCAATGTCAAGTTACAGTGTCATGAAGAAAGTTAACAGCAGCTTCTTACACTGTATTACTCTGCATGTATCCCTAGCTTAACAATGTACCGGTACTGGTTAACACTACCCATTACTCTGTTTTAATTATTCTGATTTTTTTCACAATTTTTTTCTCTAATTTGCTTTAATGATCACTTGGGGGGGGGTAAAAGATTAGAATTAATACTTTCTGAGCTGTGAAGTGAAAATAAGTGGGTGATATACGGTATGCATAAAACAGCAGCATTACCGCAAGTACATGAATGGCTGCTTGGCCTGTCAGTCTTTACTGTCACATTACTTTAAGTGTCCTGATGTCTTTTATCATCATTATATTATTTAGATTTCTCTGGAAAGGTAGTATGTGGTGCTTTCAGTGGCTAAAAAGTTTATCTAGGCTTGAGTTAAGTAAAAGTTTCCCCATCAGGCCAGTCTTGGAACCCTCCGCAACATATCCCCATTCAAGCCACGTTATGTGCCTGCTTAATAATTCACTTGACTCGTTGAACATGGAGATTTTTTTCCATTGCCATCTCTTGATGGCTTCTTTCAATTCAACATAAATTTTTCAAACTGGAGAGGTTAGATATAACCTTCATAAACCCCTTCAATATACAAGGTCTTTTCTAACTGAATAAAAGCACTTGGTGAAAAAAAAAAGAGCTTAAAATTACCTCATCCAGACAGAAAGGATTAACAACATAGCTTTGGGCAAAGCAACCCAATCATTAAATAAGGGATGCTTGTATGAGCATCCTCCAATGACGGTAATAATTTAAAATCCATACAAATGAGGTGAGCAACTGGTAGGCTTCCATAAAGCAGAAGTCACCAAGGTGTTGTTGTTACTGAGTACCGGTAACCCCAGTCCGTCAGGCCACGCAGACCCATCAACTGCAAGCAAGCAATCGTTCCTACACAGCCGTCTTGTGCAATAAACCTATGTTCTCTTGTAGCAGACAGCGCCTTGCCACTGTGAGCCATGGGTAAGAATGGAAGTTTGGTTGCTGGATGGACACTGTATTAGTATCTCTCCATCCAGTTAAGTGACACTACATCACCCCTTTATGTGGTGGTTATATGCCAGTAATTAGCAATGTAAATGGTTTCCTGGGTTACAGGAAACCATTAGGATGTCAGTGTACAGTCACCTAAGGACAGCACTACATCAAGTGAGTGGATGATGGGTGTCCCCACCTCCCCAAGACATAACTGGAATGAAGTTAACTGTCCTTTTAGGGTGCGCATCCCTGTTATACTGTAAAAACATTACACCATTTTCCGCCAATCAACAGCTTCAACACAACATCAGGCAAATGAGGATGCAATAATACACCAAAGTTTAAGCTTCTGAAGTGCAACAATGATTTCATAGCTACAGTACAATGTCTAGAGAATAATGAGTGAAATCCGAAAACTAAACTTCTGCAGCAGGTTTTGTTTGCTGGATGGATAAGGGAATGAAGGCTTGAATGACTGTGGCTCACTTCACAGGGAATGCTGTTTGATATTCCAATTCTGTGCTTTGTATTTCCTTGTGTCTAGATCCTACCTATGTACTAGGGCTATGACGATGATGATGATGATAAAACTTACTGACCTGAAACATTATATGATAAATGAGAGTGGCAGAGGAGTGGCAAAGCTATGGAATGAATTCAATTATTAGTAAGCCACTACTAGCATACAGGCTGGTCATATAAGCTTAATCCTATCAATACTGACATGGATCTAAAGGAACTATATCTGACACAACTGCTATATCCATAAAAACCCCAGCTTAAATGTTATGATCAAGAGAAAACAAAAGAAAAAAAGAAAAGATGTTGCATCACAGTCAGCTGCATAATACAGTATCAAAATCAGAGTTATGAAAAATATGTATTCTAGCAACAAAATTTCTAAAGACAGTCAATATGAAAAGAACCTGGAGATTTTATAACAGTTAATAATAAATAAAATCACCTCAAAGGTTGCCCATGGTACTGCCAAACCTAAATTATGAGAAAAATTGCTAGATGAAGGTCTTCAGATATGATATATTAAAGAAATAAATAATCACTTCTACATATATAACATAAAAAGCTCCAACAAGAAAAAATGTACCTCAGTTATATAATATGCCCAGGCCTTCTCTTGTATTTGTAGGACTGGAAGAAACAGTGTATCAGCAGAAAGGAACATTTACATGGGGCCACTAATGTGGTAAAAATACTCTCAGTGATAATCTCACTATGATGTGTCAATGCCAATTTAACAAACATGGACATTCTATGAACATTACACTCAGCTGCAACGAAAAGTGTCGAGACAGCTATTTTATTAAAGAAACATATTGCTCATTACAAAACTGCTGTCTGTGTGAAATTGTAGACTGACTCACTTATCTACCCTAGGTCCTAATTTAACACAAGAGAAATTACATGAACATAGGCATTTCCTCTAATCTGTTCATGTGCACTGGCTCATGTCACAAAACAATGAAGAAATCAGAGTTGCAAATGT
Source organism: Coenobita brevimanus (assembly GCF_032717465.1). Taxonomy (NCBI): domain Eukaryota; kingdom Metazoa; phylum Arthropoda; class Malacostraca; order Decapoda; family Coenobitidae; genus Coenobita; species Coenobita brevimanus. The sequence continues at coordinate 5,144,076 of NC_136958.1, read as the reverse complement.
TCCATTACATGTGACCGTCTATGATGCATAATATATAAAATATATTATGCATCACAGACAGTCACATATATTATATGCCTTTGAAAACACTGACGCCTGACCATCCCCGAAACTGGGCCTCTACACTTTCATCTCATCCTCCACTTATTACCGCATATAAAGGAAATTATTCATGGATCTACTTTTAAATATCATATGACATGATAACACATCAAGTGAAATACACGTGACATATCCACGCGCCTGAGAATTGTGAACAAGCAAATAGCAGGAAGCAGTCCGAAACTGGAGGAATTTGTATCTACCTATTTTCTGATGCTTATCCATATCAGTAAGTCATAATTTTAGTTGAAAGGTAAAGCTGACACTCTTACCTGCTTTCATGCATTATTACAAGCACGAGGATTAAAGGAGAGCTCCATAAAACGTCCATATGTAAGGAAGGAAGCGAGATGTAAACACTGACTACAATGTTTTCAGCTGACGGCGAGGTGTTGCGGAATTCGACACAGTTCGGCTCACTGATAATCCTAAAACCACCTGTTTCGGTAAAACCACTTTGAGTGCCATTAACGAAGTTCGGTTCAAATAATTTTGTTAATATGATCGCATAAAATGGGTTGACTACTCTACATTATTTCAAAGTGAACAGGCATTCGGACCGATGTAAGCCATGAAACGAATTAGTAACCGATAAATCTCTTCTATAACTGCTTTTAGGCTTTTATTTCACAATTTATGCGAAGCAGTAATGTAGAAATAAATTTTAATAGCTCCAGAAACATGTAAACGAAACATGTAGACATGAAGTGAAAATGACTGCATCAGGGCGCATACCACTGCAAGACAACGCCACGGTAAGGCGGGCAGTTCGAAACGCCTGAGACGGGGGAAGGGGTGCGACAGACGAGTACTTTCATGGTATGATGCTCTGAAGTGGAAAAATTGATATTAAAACGAAGAAGAGTATAACTTTTAGCAAGTCTGGAGCCTCTCTCTCTCTCTCTCTCTCTCTCTCTCTCTCTCATACAGTTGCATCCCTTTCCTCTTGCCCTTTAGACATATCTTGAGACACGCACTCTGCCCAGAATCCCATAAAGTTCTCCAGAGTTGGGATTCACTGAGAAGTTACTGTTTCTGAGTGGTTTCCTTCACTCCATTCTTCCCACTTCACTCAGCCTACCTCACCCAATGCTCTTAAATCCTTGACATCCTTTACCAGGCATCCTACAAGCTTCACAGAGTATACTCTACCTGGAATGCCTGAACACCCAACACTATCAAAGCCCATCCTGCCCAATCCCTTCCATCCATTTCTGCTCTGATGTGGTAGCTCTCAGTCATAGAAATTATTATCCTGCTTCCCGGGCGACATATAGCGCCCATCTTCACAGGGTATACTTCCCTCATTATCCCCACACCCATCATCACCACAGACCTGCACAGCCCATCCCACTAAGAAAGTCTAGCAGTTGTAAATCCTGTAAAAATAGATCCAGGTTACGATTGCGTACCCTTGGGAATAAAATAATGTCTCCAGAGTTTCTGACACCTTGACCGTAATCGGTAATCAAGATTAATATTTGTGACATAAGCTGTTCCTCTTCTATTTCTTCTCCACTATATATTTTCCCCGGTTTTATTTTTATTTTTGGTCAAGTTATGCGAAACGCCACAAGCATGAAAGTTTGAAGTTATCCCATACTCAATCCGTTTTCTGTGATAAAAAGTCTCTAGCAGTTTTCTTTGTATTTATTGGATAACCAAAAGTTTTACACATAATTTTCATACCTCAGATAAAATTACACTACTCGCGCACCAAACGTCCACTAAATATTGATTACGGTACGCTTAGCTTCACACACCTGTAATGACGCACGCAACTCACACTTGCTTCTCTCAGGAATCTGCTTGGTGCTAAAGGGTTTGATAACACCATTTCCTCAGTGACTTTTTTGCGAAATTAGAAAGAGGAGAAAGGAGAATATGTGTGTGTGTGTGGACGAAATAACTGAAACAACTTTAATCCATTTCTAACCAAACTTGGCGGAAGGATTCGGGGTCAGCCAAGGGTCTCAAGGGCACAGGGCAAAGTCTGATGTCCTGCCCTTAGACCAAACGGTGAGTGTACTGTAGGTGTTGCTTTCCCCATGCAATTGTACCTAGTTGATGGGAATGGCTTCGAAACTTAGAGAAACAGATCCTGCATTCATTACCTCCCACAACAGAGCTGTGGTGGAAGAGAGAGAGAGAGAGAGAGAGAGAGAGAGAGAGACAGACAGACAGACAGACAGACAGACAGACAGACAGAGAGAATAATTCGCCAAGAAAAATGGAATACCAGATCTCTCAAGGCAAATAGATGTGACGATACTCCTTCCATCTTAACTTGGCCCAGATTTTCGTATTTTCGTAGCTTATTTTACGTGGCTAAGTAGCAGACAAGACACTGCTAAGGCTCTACTTCCCTTACAAGCATTCTTTTGTGACTAGCAGCATATTCTAGCGTTAATCAATAGTTATCACTCAGCATTCAAGATAAGATGGCAATTTTGGGCCAAGTGAAAGTGAATAGGATATAACTGCTCAACCCTGTAGCCCAGTTTCTCTAAATTACATCATATTTTTGGCATTTTCAACAGTATTTCAAAGATTAGTTTATATATAAGAAAACAGCTTAAAGATCAAAGTTTACATCATCAACAGCATCATCATCACCATCATCGTCATCACCAAATTTTGTCACCATCACCATCATCATCATCACCATCATCGTATCACCAAATTTTATATATTCATCATCATCATCATCATAAAACCATCGTCATCACCAAAGTTTATGTCATCATCATCATCATCATCATCCAGACCTCTTTTCCCACCCAAGGACTGGATACGTGGATCGCCAAGGAAGGAGTTATTGTTGTAGTCACGATTACAAACTGCCTGTAGCTCGTCAGGTAAAACTGCTGAGTGCTGATTGGCCGCTGTGTGTGTGGGGTGAGGTGAGGATGAACGGGGCAGCGTGAGAGCAGGAAGGTGTGGCAGTGTGAGGTGGGACGGGACTAAGGCAGTGAGAGGTAGCAGGAGTGTGAGAAGGAGAGGTGTGGCAATGTGAGGCAAAAGGGATGAGAGAGGAGGAAAGATGTGTGTGTGAGGCAAAGGGGGCGTGAAAGGAGCAGAAGGGTGGGGAAGTGTGAGCCAAAGGGAGCGTGAAAGGAGGAGAGATGTGAGAGCGTGAGGCAAAGGAAGTGTAAGAAGAGGAGAGAGGTGTGACATTGAAGTGGGTGGTAGGCAGATGAAAGCAGCAGTTTAGGAAGCAGTTATGTCTTGTTCATTAGTTGTATAAACCGTCTTGCACTCTATTCCACCTAATTTCAGACGATTTTTTTTCCAGGGGTGTGGTTAGTAGAAGCTGAGAGTTAACATTTCTACTTTCATCCAGATTTTGAAGATGGGGGTGGCGGGGATGAAGGTAGCGACGAAGGTGGTGGGCGTCCTGTCTGTGGTGAGTTGTGGTGTGGACTTTCCTGGGGTCATTTTAGGTCAAGCGGGGTGAGGGTAGGTCAGTGCCTAAAATGGCCTGTAATTCGCACATTTCAAGAGCATGGGATATCTTTACAACTGGCTATTTCCGACGGATATTGATAAATGATGATGATGGTTATGATTGATTTGATGATGATTGATTGATTTGATGATGATTGATTGATTTGATGATGACTGATTGATTTGATGATGACTGATTGATTTGATGATTGGTTGATGTTGTGACTGGTTGATTGATTGGATGATTGATTGATTGATTGGCTGGATGATGCTTGATTTGATAACTGATATTGACAGATAATAATGCCACGATACTGTACCCATAACTGATGCTGATTGATGACATGCAGATTGATGATGATTGATTGCTGTTATGAAGATGTTGTTAGTGCATGTATACAACCTCAAATACCTATGAATTTATATAAAGTTTCAGATGCATATGCGCCAATATATATAAATTATTCTTAATCTCTCATTTTCTTGCAGGTCGGGTGGTGTGTGTTGCTCCATATTGCGATAATCGGGGGTGGTTTGAGTGAGTAAATTGCCTTGTTTGTGTTTATAGTTAGCCTTTACTTCCTTAATCTTTTCAAGTACTTCAATCCAGTGACTTAAAAATAATAACAATAATAATAATAAAGGATACGAGAAGGACTTCATCGTAAGTGTTAGAGATTTGGATGCCTGGTTTTCTAGTGGATAACGGCGATCCGACTGTATGTGCCCCCAAGAGTTTTAAATCAGAGAGGTATGTGGGTTTCACGGATCACATAATGGCAATCGGGGCCGCGGAAATGTGAACCCGTGGACTGCAAGGTTCAGTTGCAAGTTAACAGCTCATTTCGTCACCCATCCGTTTTGTTACTGCATATTAAACCAGTTTCGTAATCCGCGTTCCACCCTTTTCGTCACTGTTCGTTTCGTCAAAGAATGTAGCCTATCTTGTCGCCAGTCTTTCACGCTAAAATTAATATATAGGGGACAATTAAAAAAAAATCAAACAGGCTTTATAACCATTACAATTTATGGATGTTGCACCTTTACGAGTAAGTGCCAAAGTGGCGGCATGTGGAGGTGTGTGGTATGGTACGTAGGGATGCTGGGTCTCAGGAATGGATTGTAAAGTTTCTGCAGAGTCAGACGCATAAAAATGAAAATAAAAATAAAAAATAATAATAATAATCCAAAAGGGGACGCGAATATATAACTGAATTCACTAAACTTTCTTTTTTCTTTTTTATCACTTCTGTATTTGCAGTAGTGAAACGGGGCCAGATGCTTATACTAGCAGCTCCCATGCTCTTAGCCATCATTGTTTATCTCGCCTACACCTACCTCACCATCGCTGTCATCTCCACTATTGGCGTAAGTACCATTGTTAACGTAATTTCTGTAGACGTTCTTTTAATTCAGGCTAATGTTTACTCTCTAGCCACTTCCCTTCAAAGACGTATTCTGTTTCTATCGGACAGAATTGCCACAAACTACCTCCACGTCCTCCTGTCTTCTCCCATCACGTTGCCCCCTCTCCAACTCGCGCCTTATCCCTCCATCCCTTTCCTGGTCTTTCCAATTTCTCCAGTATTCCAGGTTCCCCCAGTGAGGAAAATATTCGTAGGATGAGATGTCTTTTGGAGTGGCGTCTGGCGTTAGTGTACGGGTGATGTGGATAAGATGGCTTCCTTTTCTGTCCAAGCATTTTTTTCTCCTGTTTTTCTTGTCTGCACGAGGCCCCGGAGAAAAAGTCTTACGACGATCTAAAGTCTTGAATATTATTCTTGAGGGTCTGATGTCTGGCGTCAGTATACAGGAGTTCGTCTAGAAGAGAGATTTTTATATTTTCTGGTCAGTGTTAATCATAGCCCCTTATTTTCAGTCTCACAGTTGTCTCAGTAAAGTCTTCACAGGATCATACTTTTTTTGTGTGTGTAATTTTGAGGCCTAGTGTCTAGTTTTTTTTTTTTTTTTTCCACGAGGGAACTTCGCCACTCACAGAATTTGAACACCAATTCGTGGATGCATTCATTTCAATAAGCCTTTGTTATGACGTGGGAATGAGTCTCCTTGGTTACTAGCAAACTCTCCAAGTGACAGTTGATCTACCTGGCTGAAAAGAGCTTGGGGTCTTTGCCAGGTTAGGGTAGAAGCACTGTTTTACCCTACCTGTCCACGTACTAATCATCCACTTTTCACTAATCGTCCCTTTTTTCCAAAGTCGCCAGGTTGCTGCAGCGAGGAGAGTCTTCACAGAACTCGACGTCTTTTGGAGTGGATGATCTTCTGGGGCCTGGTCAACTTTTACGTCTTGTCCGGCGTGAGTCTATGGGTGACCTACCTACGCCTTACTGACCCCGACTCCCTCTCCCCACTGCCTGCCCTCGGTATTCTAGGCGGATCTGTGCTGGCTCTACCCTTCATGTCACTCCTCTTCGCCTTATGCTTTTGCTGCTTGGCCTGGACTGTCCAAAACCAGGTCAGATTTTTACCTACACTTGCATTAACCTTTTACATCAAATGACACACATTCGGGTAGTCAAAAACCGAACGGAAATGTCTGAAAAATTTAAAAACCAAAGACCTCAAAATTACAGCGTGTTGTCCAAAAATGAGGGTTTGTCCTCACCCTTGCACTCTTATTTTATGATCGAATTCTTGCATCTTGATTTTCACGTTGCTTTAGGTAATATTCTAAGTGGCTTTGGACATCTCGTAATCCAAATTCCTTAGAGATTTTTCTGCATAGTACATGCACTCTCCATTACTGTTACTGATGCAAACTGTCGACATTAAAACTATGAAGGCAGCATGGATGAGAATCAAGGTGTAATATGCAAAAACAGATCGCTACAGAAAAGGTACAACGACGCTTCCCAGAACACGGGCTGCTGTCAAACTGCAGATAATGTGTTTTTTTCTGCAGATGTGGGAGGCGGCGGCAGTGTGTGAGTGTAAGTGTCGACCCCTCTCCCTCACCGCATCCACCAAGGCGCCGCCCACACCACCCCCACCACCACAACCATCCTCCGACCACGACCTACCTTTCGCACTCTGCCGCAGTAACACCTAGGGCAGTGTCACGGGAGGCTTCGTAACACTTCTTCCATACCGATTTAGTCTGCAATTTACACCTCTGCATCCTCTACCCCCCACCCCCCACCCCCACCACCACCACCACCACAAACACCATATCACAACGTACCTTTTGCACTCTACCGCAGCAACACTTAGGACAGTTGCCACGGGAGGCTTCGCAATCCATCCTCCTTACCGATTTAGTCAGCACATTGCACCCACGTATCTTCCTGGCAGTTACGGTTATGAACTATATCGATATGAAAGCGATATAAATGACACACGAGAGTTAAACTGTAATGTGTAAAATAAACCGCAAAGGAAGGGGTATTAGGTAGCTTTCTATGGCATATGGAATACGGAACTTGGTGGGTAGAGAGTATACCTTCGATTAATACGGGTTTGTTATTGCCGAAAAAGGTGTTCGGCATAAAAAGTGGTACAAATGAAAAATATGTCACACAGCAATGGTTCTTCGTGGAAATAAGGCTTTTGGAAATAACGGATTCTCTACCTACTTAAACAAAATTAATACAGATCACCATAAACCAGGTGAAGGCAAGTTTTTACCCCTACTGTTCCTCCATCGACACAGAATTTCTAGCAGACACAGGGAATAGAATGGTGATCTAGAATTAATGTTAGATGTGTGAGTTTAATGTTCCTAGACAAAATACGTGAACTACAGATCAACATCAACACGATAAAGGTAACAATTTTTTCTGGTTCTGCTCCTACGTCTACACATAATTTCTATAAGACGTGAGGAATAGAACTGTGATCGCGTATTAATGTTAGAAGTGTGGGTTATCTAATGCTGGTACAGTACTGGTGAAATATAGAGTACATATTGACGTTTACGTACGGTTGGGTTTAAAAATAGTTTCCACAGAATTGTTAAAACGCAAGTACATAAAAATATCTTATGTAATGTTGGGTTTATGTACTGTATCCAAATTCCTTTATTTAACGACCCATTTGTCAAGCTGATGAATAAAGATGAATAATGAGTAAGTGATTTTTTTTTCCAGTGGTATTTTTTTTGCACTAAGTCTTCCAGGAACTGAATGATTTAGTCGGGGGATGATTACTAAATGCCTGCAAGTGTGGGGCTACAAGGAAGTTGAAAATATCGACACTGATAAATATTGTAGTAGTAGCAGTAGAATTAGTAAAATTAGTTGGAGTGGTGGTAGTAACAGTAATAGCAGTAGTAGTACGTGAAACCCCAGGCTCATCTGAATCTGAACCCAGTGGACTGCAGGCTGAAGTTGCTCCCTACCTGCAGTCCACCATCCTTCTCTCGGGGGATATGGAGGGAGTTGAGGGACGTTTATAAACAATCGTCTGGAGGTAATTAGAGTAAGCTAGAATAAAACATCGTCGAACTGAACAGATTAGAGTCTCAGTACTCACATTTTTTTTTTATTTCCCCAATCGAGCCTACTGTACAGAACGATTCTAAAACGGGTTGAAAGAGTGTGTGTGTGTGTGTGTGTGTGTGTGTGTGTGTGTGTGTGAGTGTGAGTGTGTGTGTGTGTGTGTGTGTGTGTGTGTGTGTGTGTGTGTGTGTGTGTGTTTACATCAGTTCAGTCATCATCCACACTTCAGTCATTATGCATATCAACTAAAAACATACATACAGTGTTTCCTCTTTTCACTTTAACTTGGCCTAAATTTGCTATTTCAATCTTGAATCTCTCCAACAATAAATATAACTCCACAATATGGTGCAAGTCACGAAGTAGTGCTGTGGAAAGGATGCAGAGTCGTAGTATTATTACATCATTGAGTTACCGGACATAAGCTGAGAGAGAGAGAGAGAGAGAGAGAGAGAGAGAGAGAGAGAGAGACCAAAATCTGGGCCAAGTTAAGGTGAAAAACGTATAGCCAACCCACCTTTTTTCAGATGTTGGAGAGGGTCGCCTTCACGTGATGGCACAGATACAACTAGGCGACTCCACTGCCCGGATATACAGACTTTTCTCCATCCTTCCCTTATCGCCCCCAGAGAAGAAGGGGAACTCAGCCAGCAGTCCACCGGGTTGAAAGCTGCTTGGTCCACGTTGTCGCCCCTCTCACCAGTCATCACCATCAACATCACCATCATCATCTTCACCATCATCATCGTCTTCACCATCTTCATCGTCTTCATCACCATCATCGTCTTCACCATCATCATCATCATCATCACCAACTTCATCGTCTTCACCATTATCATCGTCTTCACCATCATCACCATCATCTTCACCATCTTCATCGTCTTCACCATCACCATCATTCACCATCATCAATATCGTCTTCACCATCATCATCATCATCATCATCATCATCAGCCACCCCGCCATGCTGAGGCTCTTCTGTGGACAAGACACTCAAAAAAAAAAAAAAAATTAATACATGTTTATGGAGTGTGTCAAACCCTTCTCCTCGATGACTAATATTTCATTCCTTCTGCCACCTAAAAAAAAAAAAAAAAGGCGGATGGCAGCAAGGAAAAAAAAACTTGTCATCGTCTTGAATGGGTTAACGAGAGGACCTACCCTAACAATCCCTAACGACCTAATTGCCCTAACAACATAATTAATGCCAACACTCACCACCAGAGGGCTTAGGACTGACGCGCAGCTGGTTGAGTTGCTCCCGCGCCGAATGATGAGGAATGTACAATCGCCTGCATAAATAGCGTTCCCCCTGTACACTTGAGTTTCGTAATGATCTTAAGTGAATGAAGGGCTTAATGATGCTTAATTACACGATTGGAGGCCTTAATGATGCTTAATTACACGACTTGAGGGCTTAATGATGCTTAATTTAGTGCATAATTTACCCGCCAGAGGGCCAAATGAGAGAAAGAAAATGGGGAACGTTTCTTATCAAGGCAACTGTACATAAAAAACGAAATCCGGATTCACAGATAGATTTTACGATTAATTTTTGTCGTAGCTTGTGATTTATTTTACTGAAAGGGCAAGGGGAGAGAAAGGGAGATTGTAACTAAACTGACTGAAATTTTTCGATTCTCTTCATGACGAGAAAAAAATTACTTCGTTCACCTTAACTTGGCCCATTTTTTTTTTTTTTTTTTCACAGTTACGACGTGGAATTGATGGTAAGACTGTTTTGTGATTCCAGGTCCCGTTAGCTTACCTTTTCCGAAACGAGGAAATGCGTGTGCCAGAGCGAAGCGCGGGGAGGAGACGTGTAGCGAAGGGACGACCTGTGGGGTAGAGAAAATGTTGTAGTTAGTAGAGTTCTGGGTTCTTGCGGGTCACACCACACTATCATCATCATCATCATCAATCGTCATTATCACATCATCATCATCATCATCATCATCATCATCATCAACAATCGTCATTATCACATCATCATCATCATCATCATCATCATCAACAATCGTCATTATCACATCATCATCATCATCATCAATCGTCATTATCACATCATCAGCATCATCATCATCATCATTAATATCATCATCATCGTCACCACCATCAACCGTCAATCATCAGTCGTCATTATCATCACATCATCATCATCATCAATCGTCATTATCAAATCATCATCATCATCACCATTAACATCATCATCATCACCATGAACATCATCATCATCATCATCATCGTGGGGTGAGGTAGGACCCAGAAAGTAAGCAATATATATATATATATATATATATATATATATATATATATATATATATATATATATATATATATATATATATATATATATATATATATATATATGCTCTATGAAATGGGCCACACACTCATTCATTCACCATTCATGCCCCCGGAATCCTGGCTACCAGTAGACATATAAGAAAGAAGGTTATAATGGAGTTCAGTAATTGGAGAAAAAAAAATCCTTATCGCAGACAAGTACAGGCAAAAAGTACTTATCAACTGGGTGAATAATAGGGTGAAGAATGAAAAATTATTCATCTACGTCACTCACACAGCCATAAAGTACTTCTCAGCTATAATCTAATGCTGAAAATATGACGCGTATACTCTGCCCAGCCGAAAATTCTTAACCTCCTTTAGCTCAAATCAATGACGAAGTATAAGCAGACTGAAGGCTTGATTTGTCTAGAAACCAGGGAGGCTCATCCAAAGCTCACTAAATTTCAAGCAACCACAACTTAGCATTCAAAGGTGTAAGTGCCTAACTTTCCTCAAATAAAAAAAAATGTAGCATATATATTTTATGAGCTGGGCCTCAGATAACGCCGCGCCGAAAGCTCTAATCCAGTTGTAAACATTATCATCCCGCGTCTCCGTCGTGGCTGCTTTGAGAGGACGTGGCGGTGCGTGTGTTTGGCGTCAGTGTGTCGTGGGGAACTGTCTGGAAAAGGAAGAGGGCTTGTGTACAGCTAAGAATATTCCCAGTAGCTCCTTATCGGCTTCTAAGGTCTGTTTTCAGTTTCTTCTTTCGGTTTGTGTGCTCTTCAAAATACAGGGTGACCTTAATATCGTCTTTTCCACTTAAACGATTGCTTGTGTGATGAGGGATGGTTCTAGTCAGCAATATCAGTGTCTTCCCTCCATCATTTCTTATGTTCCTTGCCCCATTTTAAGACCTGTCTCGTGTGTGTGTGTGTGTGTGTGTGTGTGTGTGTGTGTGTGTGTGTGTGTGTGTGTGTGTGTGTGTGTGTGTGTGTGTGTGTGTGTGTGTGTGTGTGTGTGTGTGTGTGTGTGTGTGTGTGTGTGTGTGTGTGTGTGTGTGTGTGTGTGTGTGTGTGTGTGTGTGTGTGTGTGTGTGTGTGTGTGTGTGTGTGTGTGTGTGTGTGTGTGTGTGTGTGTGTGTGTGTGTGTGTGTGTGTGTGTGTGTGTGTGTGTGTGTGTGTGTGTGTGTGTGTGTGTGTGTGTGTGTGTGTGTGTGTGTGTGTGTGTGTGTGTGTGTGTGTGTGTGTGTGTGTGTGTGTGTGTGTGTGTGTGTGTGTGTGTGTGTGTGTGTGTGTGTGTGTGTGTGTGTGTGTGTGTGTGTGTGTGTGTGTGTGTGTGTGTGTGTGTGTGTGTGTGTGTGTGTGTGTGTGTGTGTGTGTGTGTGTGTGTGTGTGTGTGTGTGTGTGTGTGTGTGTGTGTGTGTGTGTGTGTGTGTGTGTGTGTGTGTGTGTGTGTGTGTGTGTGTGTGTGTGTGTGTGTGTGTGTGTGTGTGTGTGTGTGTGTGTGTGTGTGTGTGTGTGTGTGTGTGTGTGTGTGTGTGTGTGTGTGTGTGTGTGTGTGTGTGTGTGTGTGTGTGTGTGTGTGTGTGTGTGTGTGTGTGTGTGTGTGTGTGTGTGTGTGTGTGTGTGTGTGTGTGTGTGTGTGTGTGTGTGTGTGTGTGTGTGTGTGTGTGTGTGTGTGTGTGTGTGTGTGTGTGTGTGTGTGTGTGTGTGTGTGTGTGTGTGTGTGTGTGTGTGTGTGTGTGTGTGTGTGTGTGTGTGTGTGTGTGTGTGTGTGTGTGTGTGTGTGTGTGTGTGTGTGTGTGTGTGTGTGTGTGTGTGTGTGTGTGATGCTGTCCGAACCTCTAGTACTTTTCTTTTTTTATTTATCCTCAAACTTCGGGTGACGGCCATTTCCATTTACTCTTGCTGCTACCAGACCATTTTATTCAATTTATTTATTTAAGTTACACGAAGAGACAGGCAGACAAATGAGGAAGTAAAGGAGAGTTGGGATGTTGATGTGGGTGTCACTGAAGGTGCTAAGAGAAATAAACTGAGATGTGGAGAGGATGGAGAAGGAAAGACTGACTATAGAAGAGTTTATGTGGGTGAAGTGGAGGGGGAGGCCGAGGATGAGATGAAGGGATGGAGTGGAGAGAGTGAGAAAATAAGAACCAGATCAATTGTGATACTCATGAGGATATGATTGAAAGTGTTAAGAGAAATACTGTGAGATGGTTTGGCCCTGTGGAGAGGATGGAGAATGAGAGACTGACAAGAAGCGTGTATGTGTGCGAAGTGGAGTGATAGAGGGAGACCACGGATGAGATGGAGAGATGAAGAGATATATGAGAAGGGGGGGGGTGAGTTGAAGGGAGGGCAGGCAAATGGCAGAGGACAGGGCAACGTGGAGGCTATGTGTTTGTGGCCGACCTTTACGGGATTAAGACATCTGGCAATAGATAAATAGACAGATAGATAGATAGATAGATAGAAAAAACCCTCTCGTCTTGAAGAAGTTTATAAAGGCAAACTCTCCACGAAAACTCTATCTCAATGTGAATAAAATCGTCATATGAGAATAATAAAAAAATAATAAAAGACGTCCCCAGGTTTAAAACGTTAAGGATAATGTTCAAATTCCTTTTTTATTACCTGCACCCAAGTGGTTCATTTTTCCGGTTCTTCTTTGGTCGATGATGATGATGATGATGATGAGGAGGAGGAGGAGAAGGAGGAGGAGAAGGAGGAGGAGGAGGAGGAGGAAGAAGAGGAGGAAGAGAAGGAAGAGGAGGAGGAGGAAGAGAGGGAGGAGGAGAAGGAGGATAATGGGGGTACTTAATAGTACTAGGATGATAGTAATGATAAGAAAATAATGATAACACTAATAATGATGATGATGATGATGATGATGATGATGATGGTGATGACGATGCTCAGGTGGTGGTGATGATGGCAGTGCTTGTACTCAAGACAGCGACGACTGTGGTGGGCGTGGTGGCTGTGGTGAGTAGCTAAAATTTCACCCTTGTTCACCTGCAGTTAACACCTGTAATTAACACACCTGCAATTGACACCCACATTTAACACACCTTCAATTAACACACCTGCAATTAACACACCTTCAATTAACACCCACAATTAACACACCTTCAATTTACACCTGCAATTAACACACCTTCAATTTACACCTGCAGTTAACACATCTGCAATTAACACACCTGCAATTAACACCCACAATTAACACACCTTCAATTTACACCTGCAATTAACACATCTGCAGTATATATTGACTTAAAACACTGCACATACATACAAACATACATTCATACATACATACACATACATGCATACATACATACATTCATACGTACATAAAATCATACATACTACACTGACCTTACATAGTCTATTCTCTTCTAATATGACCTTATTTGCTTCAAGCTACCTAATCCACAGTTGACCACACTTAGCTTAGTTTGTCTGAGGCGCCTTTCTTCCTAACTTAACAAGCGTCCCGGGGTAACCTCCCTTGGGGGTAAGGAGGGGTAATTGGCCCCTAGGAAGCCAGGAGAGCAGTAGTAGTAGTAGTAATAATTCTACATCTCTCCATGGCACTTCTTCGTGACTAGCAACGTATTTTAGTATCATATTGTTAGATTATTTCAAGTAGCTCAGTGGCAGAAGAAAATACCACACTACTGCTCTACCTCCTTTCCACAGCACTTACTCGTGACTAGCACCATATTCTAGTGTTAATCTATTGTTACAGCCGAGCATTCAAGAGGGAGAGAAGGCAATTTTAGGCCAGGTTAGAGTAAAAAGAGAATGGGCGATTTTTGTGGCTACCTCTTTCCGGGATTAAGGAGTCAGGGCATTGATAGATAGATTTTACTTGTCATCAACTAATCAATCTTATCATCAAACTAGAGATAGCCTTAATCAATTGAATTTAACGTAACGATATAACAAGCGTATTATCTCTCAGTAAAAAGCTTATTAGGATACAAATCAAACTATGAAGCTTAATATTTGGCTTATTATCAATCGTATTATTTACAGTACTATCAAGCTTATTATCAAACTTATTCTGATTTTTTTCTCAGAGTCATAATGAAACGTCCTTATGATTAGTATTTTCTTTGTGTTTCAGATTGCATGGTGTGTTCTGTTTCACTTCGGCCTCGGTGTTGGAAGCCTGCGTAAGTGATGGCTGGAGTAATAATAATAATAATAATAATAATAATAATAATAATAATAATAACAGCAGCCTAAAAACAAAACTTAAATTCCCTCTTGTAATTTAGACTTATATGTTCCAAACTTATATCCCCCCCTCAAAAAAAAAAAAAAAAATGCAAGCCCACAATTTCAATTGATAATTTATAAAGAACTGGACGGAGATAAGAACATATTTGGCCTCCATGGTGAAGGAACTGCATGGGGGTCTCAATGTTGTAGCCAACCCTCACAGGATGCAGTGTCAGGCATCAGATGGATAGATACGAGATGGGAATGATACGGTACTAAAAAAATGAAAATAAAAAAACAAATTAAGCTGTGAATATTATACACTCAAGTATATTTATGTAGATTAATCACCCACTGGATATTTTTTTTACCCACATATTTAAAGCATTATAGGCTACCGTATGCTCTCTCTCTCTCTCTCTCTCTCTCTCTCTCTCTCTCTCTCTCTCTCTCTCTCTCTCTCTCTCTCTCTCAGCTGTGTACACTATGCTTCCTGTGAGAGGTTTCCATGAAGCTCTATATTAATATTTATCTTTCTCTTCATTGTACTTATGTTATCCTTGTCTCTCCCTTCAGTAATTGTATTCACCAAGTTACCAGCGTTAGCCCTTCCCGTGATGCTGGGTACCCTTATCTTCCTCGTCTACTCCTACCTGGCCATCGCTATCATCTCTGCCATCCACGTGAGTATCCTGGCTCTGTCATGCATAAGGTACGGTACAATCACAGTCAAAAGTTCCTGCATACTCCTACCAAGCTACAAAATGACCGAGTTGTGTGTGTGTGTGTGTGTGTGTGTGTGTGTGAGACAGAGAGAGAGAGAGAGAGGAGGCTGAATATTGACTTTACATTATGCGACCCACTTGCAACATGTGCATTAAAATCCCCTACATTTCATACTGTGAACTTCCTTACTTAACCTTTCACACAGCTCACTCATAGTATCCATATCTGTACGAGGAAAACCAAACATCTTTCCTCTTCCCAGTGTCCAGCGTTTGCCAAGGAGGAGAACTTGATGCGCATTCGACATCTCCTCGAGTGGATGATCTTCGGAGGCATTTGGAACGTCCCTTATGTGGTGGCGTCCGGTTTGATCTACTTCGGCCTCAAATACGCCTTTGACCTCAGCCTGATTCTCGACACTGACGCCGAGTTCCAAGCCTACCACGACTATTTTCACTCCTGGGGTGTTGTGATCTTTGCAGTGCCTTGTGCCTCCATCTTCCTGGCCCTCTGTTTTGGCGTTCTGGCTTGGGCGTATCATATGAAGGTTAGTGGCCGCGTTTTCGTGAAGTCAGGTGGCTTTCTAACTTGGTACTTTTCCCATGTTAGAGGTGGTGTTTTAGTGAGGTCATAGAGCTTTCTAACTTGGTGTCTTTTCCCAGGTTGGAGGCTGCGTTCTAGTGAGATCAGGGGAATTCAAACTTGGTAAAATCTTTTCTCATCCACCTATACCTCTCTCATTTTAACGTAACCCAGCTTTTCCTCCATTGCAGCATTATTCAGGTATATCAGGGTCAAAATATATCAATGCCACGGCTCGACATCGTTTTCATAGCTTATCTTTGTGACTAGCATCACATTCTAGTTTTAATCTAACGTTACAACTCAGCACTAAAGATAGAAAGATGGCAATTCTAGGACAAGGCAAAAATAGAATACCATCTTTCCTCATCTTACAAGCAGATTTTACCATTTTCCTAGCATCCTTCCCCCATCTTCCTAGCAGCATTCCTACCTTTAGCATCATTCTTCACCTTCCAAGCATCTTTCCTAATCTTCTTAGCATCATTCTCCATCTTACTAGCATCCTTCCCCATACTCCCAGCATTGTTCCATCTATCTAGCACCTCATCCCCTCTTCCCAGAATCTTTCTCCATCTTCCTAGCATCGTTTCTCATTTTCCTAACACTTCTTCCCATCTTTCTGGCGTCTTTTTCCCTCTAGTGCAGGAGAGGAACACCTTCATGTGGTGGCACCGATATAACCGAGCTGCTCCACTGCCCTACTACACAAGCCTCCCTCAATTCTCTCCCTCTCCCCTGAAAGAAGACGTAGAGCAGCAGGAGGAGAGCAACTTTAGTCTGCAGTCCACCAGGTTTACGTTCAGACAAACCTGGTGATACTACTACTACTAGCACAGACACAACATACGCATATCTTTCATCATATTTTCTGGACACTAATGTATTTAAATTAACGCATTTTACATAATTCCCCAGTGTAATTGTTGCAATAAATTGCTCAAAAGTAACAATTAATTTGCAAATGGATGATGCTTATTATTGTTGCATGCAAGATTTGTCACAGTTACGTAAACATAATTAATAGCGAAATACTTGCCATATATATGTATAGGCTACATATAATAACGCCAGTTATAAGTATACACAGCATATAATAAGGCATAGTTGCTCTCTGTAAGTGTACATATCACACCATGCACTGTACTACACTAACATTTTGTACATACTGCTAAAACACTGATACTCAGGGAATATAAACAAGTTACTCGTTCACATCGGCCACAAGTTACATTTGCCTAAGACATACCACGCGAGTTACTATCTCAATCGATCTATGATATGAGAAGACTCTTACTAGATTTGATTTAAAAGCTTTGTCATTTAACTTTTTTATGTTTATTTGACCGTTTTGCTATTTATTTATTTACGGTATTTACTTATTTATTTATTTATTCATTCACTTATTTTTCTCTTACGCATTTATTTTTATTTTATTTTTATTTTTCATTTCTCATATATTGTTTTTACTTTTATTTATTCATTTAGTTAGCCACTTATTCACATACATTTATTTATTTATCTATTTATTTATTTCCCGTATTTATTTACTACTGCACAGGTGTGGGGAAAAACACTGCTGCCATCAGGGTGTCAGATAGTGCCAGGCATCACCGTAACCCCTGCCACACCCACCCTGCCGCCACCACCACCATCACAAGGGCCACCTCCTCCTCCACCTTCTGCGTCCTTCACGGTCTTCCCAACTCCCGCCCTTCACTAAAACACGAAGAATTGTGACACAGCTGTACTCCTTTCACTCTACACTGGCCTAGATTTTCGTCCTTTTGTAGCTCACTTAACGTACCTCCTTGATTTCTTGTCAATTTTCCCTCCAATTCGACTACATTTGGCCATCATCTGTACTCGAAAGGGGTTAGGAATTTTTGCCAAATGAGAATAAACACACCATAGAAGTTTTAGTTTTTTTTTTTTATTATTATTATTATCCTCGTATGTGTTATTATGCAACTAAAGAGCAACTAATTAGACACTGGCTGGTATTATCAGTTAAGGAAGCTCCCTAACACCTTTTCGTAAGCAATTTACTTTGTTCATTTTACTTTACTGCCTTCTTCTGTGCGACATAAATCCTTCCAACAGAGCCACACTCTGCATAAATAATGTACGCAAAGGATATTAACCAGTCATATCCAAAAAATAAATCGCTAATGAAGAGGTGTTACGGAGCTTCCTTACCTGACACGAGTACGAACCAACAGCATATCTTCGTAAAACTGGAGTGAATTTTAGGACACCTGGAGAAGTCATGGGGGCTTCTGGCCTTGGGTTCCTTCTTCTTTGCATAAAATAAAAACTAAAAAAAAAGACGATTGGAAAAAACTGTGCTGGAGCAGAATTAAGGTTCGCCTCTGGATGTGCATACCCCTGTGTTTCTTAACCCCTGGGTCGCGATGCAAAGTTACTTCGCGCCCTAAACTTACGTCGCCGAGTCATACCGTGTGGGTCGCAAGGATTGGTAGTGACTGTCTGAACTTCCCTTTGCAGTCCTTCAGTAGCTGCACCACGGACCAGAGAAGCCCACGGTGTATTGGGGTTTATATTAGGCTTTATTGGGGAGAAGGAGGTTGAGATGACAGAATCTTCTCTATCTGTCTGTAAACCCATGGAGAGTAGTCTGCTTTAGTGACCCTTGAGCAGTGCATAGGTACATATAGATAGACAGACAGAAAGGCAGACAAACAGAAAAAGATACAGACAGAAAGACAGACAAACAGAAAGACAGACAAACAGAAAAACAGAGACAGAAAGACAGACAGACAGATAGGTAGATAGATATATAGCAACAAAATAACTTCATTTGTCACTGGTTGATTTGCCACTCACTCAATGGATTCTTGTTTTATTTTTAGTGCATCTGCCTGTGAGTGAAGGGGGAATTATTGTTACCACTGACCTCTAAGCCAACCACCACCTGGATGCAAAGTCGTAAGGAAACCATTGAGGTGTGTGTGTGTGTGTGTGTGTGTGTGTAATTCACCGGGTCGGTCAGGATCACTTGATGGTCGTGATCGTCAGCTTTTACCCTCCCGGAAGGGAGCTGAGAGCTCATATAGTCCGATCTAAGGGCAAGGCTGTGACCTTCACACACACACACACCCGTCCCCTTGCTCAAGAGGGACAGTAACCACCCACTTCATCAGTGAAACTTTTCGCAACCTAAGCGAGGCGCGAACTCCCGTCCACCAGTTGGCAAGCGAGAACGTTACCACTGCACCAGCGAGCGGTGTGTGTGTGTGTGTGTGTGTGTGTGTGTGTGTAAACTGGAAGCATACATCAAAACTATCTGTCCATATTTTCAAAGTGTTATTAATGTACAGTAATAACGAACCACGAAATAATGATGTCGTTTTAGGGAATTATTATTTTTTTATTTATTTATTTTTTTTTTTGGATGGGGGGGTTGTCCCGAAATTAAAGTCAAAGGTAAGCTTGTTAAACTATCGATAAATTATTAGGCCAACACCTGTAATTACCTGGATATTATACCTGTGAAATTTATCCAGGTGAGGTCATGGTACTACCTTATCTCCGGAAAAGGTTGAGAAAATTTAACGTAAACGAATGATAAAGAAAAATTGAATGAATTATTATTATTATTATTATTATTATTATTATTGTTGTTGTTGTTGTTGTTAGTTATTTTTATGGTTATCATCATTATCATCATAATTATTGTTTTTACTTATCAGTGATTAAAATAATACAGGGAGAGGGATAGATACAACGGTAGGGAGAGAGAGAGAGAGAGAGAGAGAGAGCATATAATTAAACTCAAGCCGGAAAAATGGATACACAAGACGGAAATAAGAAACAGGATTATAAAAAAAAAGAAAAAAGAAAAAAGTCTGAATTAAAATGATGGACAAAACTGGACATATGACAAGATTTCTTCCTTTTTTCTTTGCTTTTTGTTTCTTAAGAGAATTAAAAAAGAATTCCTTAAACTGCCCTCTATCTCTCTCTCCCTTCACCCTCCTCTCTCTCTCTCTCTCTCTCTCTCTCTCTCTCTCTCTCTCTCTCTCTCTCTCTCTCTCATATCCATCCATCCATCTATCTGTCTATCGATGTATCTATCAATCTGTATCTATCTATCTATCAGTATCTGTCTATGTATCTGTCAGTCTATATTTCAAGGGACGTAGGGACCCGTGGCTAGGTTTTGAGGACCGGATATTTAACCTCTTCAGTACGATGACCCAAATGATCTTTTCTTGTTCTCATTTCTAGGCGATAATATTTACCCTGGAAGTGACTTTTTGAGAGAGAGAGAGAGAGAGAGATGAACTAAAGAAAATATTAAAGTGCCACGACGTAGTAAAAAAAATAAATAAATAAATAAATAAAACAAGAATTGGAACTCTAAAAATCACTTATATTTCGGTTTCAATGATGTTACGAAAAATAGAATAACATGTTTTTTGTTCATAAATAATACAGTCATTTGTAGTGTTAAAAGTTACTCTGAAGAAGAATACACTAACACCACACACTACCACACCTCACACTACCACACATCACACTGCTACACCTCTCACTGTCACATCTCACACTGTCACACCTTACCCAACCTCACACTGCCACACCTCACACTACCACACCTTATCCAGACCTCACACTGCCACACCTCACACTACCACACCTTATCCAAACCTCACACTACCACACCTTATCCACACCTCACACTGCCACATCTCACACGACCACACCTTATCCAAACCTCACACTGCCACACCTCACACTACCACACCTTATCCAAACCTCACACTGCCACACCTCACACTACCACACCTTATCCAAACCTCACACTGCCACACCTCACACTACCACACCTTATCCAAACCTCACACTGCCACACCTTACCCACACCTCACACTGCCACATCTCATACGACCACACCTTATCCAAACCTCACACTGCCACACCTCACACTACCACACCTTATCCAGACCTCACACTGCCACACCTCACACTACCACACCTTATCCAAACCTCACACTACCACACCTTATCCACACCTCACACTGCCACATCTCACACGACCACACCTTATCCAAACCTCACACTGCCACACCTCACACTACCGCACCTTATCCAGACCTCACACTGCCACACCTCACACTACCACACCTTATCCAAACCTCACACTGCCACACCTCACACAACCACACCTTATCCAAACCTCACACTACCACACCTTATCCACACCTCACACTGCCACATCTCACACGACCACACCTTATCCAAACCTCACACTGCCACACCTCACACTACCACACCTTATCCAAACCTCACACTGCCACACCTCACACTACCACACCTTATCCAAACCTCACACTGCCACACCTCACACTACCACACCTTATCCAAACCTCACACTGCCACACCTTACCCACACCTCACACTGCCATATCATAATACATACTGTTACATCTCACACTGCCACACCTCCCACTACCAAAGCTCATATTACCACACCTGAAACTGCCACAGAACACACTACCAAACCTCACACACACACACACACACACACACACACACACACACACACACACACACACACACACACACACACTGCCTCATCTCACACTGCACGCCACCCCTACTGTCTCTAATTACACACAGTCTTTGCAGGTATCAGTGTTGTAGCGGTGTGTTTTCTCCAATATAAAGGAGTTTAGTTAAGAATAAAATAAACTATTACTATAACTATAACTATAACATTTGCGGTGTTCTCCTGCGGTTAAAAAGCTTACCTAACACCTCTTCCTTACCGGTTTATTCCTGACTCTGCTCCGTTACTATCTTCATGTGTGTTATTCATGCAATCCATCTCGACATTGAAAATATCAATCAATCAATCAATCATTTCCTGTGGCACCCTCGGGGATGCATAGGGCCTCGATGAACTCACACCACCACATTCTATCTTGTGCTAACTCCTCAAGATCTCCCCAACACTCATCTCCAGCTTCCCGTCTCATTGTCCTCACCCACGTCTCTTTTGGCCTTCCTCTACCTCTCCCACCAAGTGCCACCCACCCTGGTGTACCTCGTACTATTCCCTGTCTCCTATACACATGTCCTAGCCACTTCCATCGTGAGAACCTAACATATTCATCGACCGGCTGCACTCCCGTTATTTCTCTAATTCTACTATTTGGTATTCTTTCCCACCACTTAACTCCTAATATTCTTCTAAGTGCTTTATTTTCAAACACCAAGAATTTATTTTCCATAGTCACTGTGCTGTACCAAGACTCATGTCCATAAATTAATATATAAAGTTTGATTTTTGTATGCACAGAAAAATTGTTATTATTCCAAATATTTTTAAGCATTCCCATTGCCTGATTAGCAAAAAAAAAAAAAAAAAAAAACCATATTTATGGTTGGGGTGGTTTGGAAAATAAATCGCTAAGGAAGAGGTGCTAGGGAACCTCCTCACCCGACGAGAAAATGGGCCTTAGACTTTCAAACACAGTATATCAAAGCACCTTGAGTCAAAAAAAGAAAAAAAAAAAAAAAAGGAAAATCTCGTTCTCTCTCATCTGACCTTTTGTGACCTAGATTTTTGCACAATCTTTAATGTCATATGTTTATTCTTATTTTATTTTTTTGTTGAAGATACAGGAAGGCTGACATATCCCCGTTTTCCTTATATGATAATGGAAAAAGCAGAGGGAGACTCAAATGTGGAAAGTTGGGCTAAGTGGTCAGTTTGAGACGACGGAAGAAGGGAAGGAGAGAAAGAGGGAGAGAGGAGGGAGGGGGAGAGAAGAGGGGAAGGAGGGAGGGAGAGGGGAGAAGTGGAGGAAAGAGGGAGGGATAAGGGGAGAGCCGACCTAACTGTTGCTTCTTCCCTTCCTTTGGGACTCGTTACAGGATCCACACTCGTCCTCATTGGCCCAGATTGCCAAGCTCATCCCGGCCCTCCCATTGGCTGCCTCCCGATCCTTCTGCCCTGTGATTGGTCGACAGGGCCAGGAGGAGGCGTGGCTAGGCTTGGATTCCCCGGCTCTGATTGGCTGGCGGGGCTAAAGGGGGCGGGTTCAGGGCAGGATGACACTCCCCTCCCCCCTCCCATGGCCCTCCTGAGTGCCACCAGCGGAGTCGATGTCATTCCACTCTCAGCTTTCTCTGTGGTTATACATGCTGCCCTCGCCCTACAAGTAAGTCATTCCTCTCTCTCATTCCGTAAACCCCTCTAGTGCCAGGACGATTTATTGAGTCAGCACCACAATACGGATTTATTTACCATTCCAAAGACGATTTTATTAGACACGAAGAAAAATAGAATCGTCTGATCTTTGTGGTCATACCTCCTCCCCTCCCCATACACTTCAATCACCCCCTCTTTTTCCCTAAACCCCTTTAAATGATTAGGACGATTATTTCTGGATACAACAGGACGATTTAATTAAGTACGACACTACGAGAAATATATTCGTCTGTGTCTGTTTGTTTATCTGTCTGTCTGTTTGTCTGTCTGTCTGTATGTATGTCCCCTTTTGAGGTGCTACATGTCCTTCTCTCTCTCTCTCTCTCTCTCTCTCTCTCTCTCTCTCTCTCTCTCTCTCTCTCTCTCTCTCTCTCTCTCTCTCCCAAGACGATTTTTCCTTGGCACTCTACAAAACAATTTCCTTTATTTACTTATTTCATTTTTTTATTTATTTATTCCTGTCCTACGGTCGTATCTTAAGTGCCTTTGTGGATTCCGTCGCACCACTTCCCTAGCGATTCAGTCCACACATCACGCTTCAGTATCCTCTTAATTAATGTAAACCTTGACGGCAATTAACGTTACCTGGCCCGTTGTACAGGTGAGTGCTAAGGTGTAATGAGCAAAATAAATCGCCAAGGAAGAGGAACTAAGTTACCTCCTACGCTACTTGGAAAACGGGCTCCAGGGTCGTATATCAGGTGGCTGAGGAGACTACTTGACACATGTTCTTAAGTGATTTATTTGACGTTACACCTGAGCATTCACCTGTACGCTATTAATATGGCTTAATTATCGACAAAGTTTCCATCAATAACACACGAGACTGAGGTGTATTATGAAGGATAAATCGCTAAAGAACGGGTCTTAAGGAATCCCCAGGCCCACTGTAGGTCAATCCATCCTCTCACTTCTCACACCCACTCAGTAAGACCCAGACGATTTCATTCTGTCCCACAAGACGGTTTTTTTCATTATTTCTCTCGTCCTCTGATAGAACAGTTGCCTCTATCATTCTCTAAAGCCTTCAATACGACGGTTTATAATTCGAGTTTGGATATCAAGACGGTTTGTTCTAGACGGTACGGGACGGTTTTACTCATCCATGCCTTCGTCCTGTCGAGTAGCCATCATTATCATCATCATCATCATTTTTCTCACCTCTTCTTTAGCGTGAAGACGGTTTTTGGTTTGGTTCTGAATGCCACAAGACGATTTCATTCAGCTACACTCTCCTACTACTCTCAAATACAGACTACCCATTTTATTATTATTATTATTATTATTATTATTTATTATTATGTTTATTATTATTATTATTATTATTATTATTATTATTATTACTGTAGTAGTAGTACTACTAGTACTAGTAGTAGTGGTCAATTTTATTAACTTTATTTCGCCTCTGGTGTACAGTGGTAGATCGTGCATCTCGCACGTTGGTGGACGCGGGTTCGCCTCCCGCAAGAGTTGTAAAAATTTTGGGAAGCGTTCACCGAGCCACTTACTGCTTTGGCGGACATAAGGGGTGCTGTGGTTGAACCAGTGTTGCATACTAGTATGCTTGCACCCAGTCGGTTTAAGGCGGGCCGATTTCACTTGGTTCACAGATTACACACATATCCGAAGCCACTGCAACACTACAATTACACTCACAAGCACTTCTCACCCTACATACACTTGGTAAAGATAGCCTACATTGGCTGTATCGTCCCTGCTTCGGTAGGGATAGGCCGGTCCTGCAGTGGACACTTAACGGCTGATGATGATGATTATATATATATATATATACACGGTAACTAGAGACCCCTCAAGGGGGGAATCACAGCAGCCGCGAGCCGATACATATCTAGCGCGGCTCGCAATATGACATTGACCTACTTCCACCAATTTCAGAGTCGTCCTAGATTTTCATCCCTACTACACACCTGCAAAATTTTGAGCGGTTGCAAAGTTATCCTGCTAACAGACACACACAGACAAACTGAAAACAATACCACCTTCTCTATCACGGCTGGTAATTATACAGATTTACAAACACATCCTCCACATCACCACCTACCACGAAATGTTACGAGATACGCACACCTCTTCTTTCTGAATGATTTTGGACCCACCATACTCAACATTTTATTACATCTATATCATTGTTGTGAGTCTGTATTATAAATGTTTTTAAATATATAAGTTGCCTAGATGTGTAGTAGTAGTAGTAGTAATAGTAGTAGCAGCAGTGATAGTAGTAGTAGTAGTAATAGTAGCAGTAATAGTAGTAGTAGTAGTAGTAGTAGTAATAGTAGTAGTATCTTTGAATTTTGGACACTTTAATCCCATCAGCCCAATTACTTTTTTTTTTTTCATTTTTCTCGCCATCTCCAGACGCTTTTATTCAGGTGATGGGAGACTTTTCGAGCTGGAGGGGTTAGATACAGCCTTCATAAAACTCCTTCACGTCAAAAGGCCTCCCCAAAGTTGAATAAAATCGTCTGGAGGCAGCAGAGAATAAATCAGTAAAAATCAGATGAGACGAGCGAAGGAACTGGGACGATTTATTTTCTCCACAGCGATTTATTTTACTTTATTTATTATTTTTCTTGTTTAATTCACGATGCCACAAAGACAATTTTATTCATCAGTAAGGCCAGACGATTTTTTTCAGTTTTTATAATACTTTTTCCCTGAGACTTGCAATTTTTGTGATTTTTTTTTTTTTTTGGGGGGGGTTGCCACAGAAGACGGTTTCCTAATTAAATCCCCTTAAGCGAGGTTTCCCCAGATAAAAAAAATCGTCTGGTGGTAGTAAGAATGAATGAAAAGGCCATCGTGCTGAAGGGGTTGACGGCCAATACCCTTCCAAGGCCGGGATTCGAAACATGGTCGCGCGAAACAGCCTCGAAAACTGCCCTTACAACTACTATTACTACTACTACTACCACTACTACTACTACCGATACTACTACTACTACTACCGGTACTACTACTATTACTACCGGTACTACTACTACTACTACTACTACTACTCCACCTGCTGCATAGGTGGGGATTATTATTTTTGCTGGTATTATTATCTCGGCCTCAGAGTCTCGCGACGATTCCAGGAGAAGCGGAGACTGCGGAAGGAATGGAAAGGGCCCAGGTTATGTGTCCTGGCATGGGCCATTGCTGATAGAAAAAGAAATCCATATCCTTTACGCTCAGTGGGAGGGGATGGCAGAAAAAGTCACATCAATATTATGAGTGAAGGAGAAAAGTTCGTCGTGTCTTGTGGAGAATTCAGTGCGACCTGGAATGTGAAGGGTGAACTTGGCAAATTTCCCCTAACTTACTGCAATAATTACTTCTATGACCTATGAACACTACTGAGGTGTCCTGTTCATGTCTTAGTGACCGTTAGCCAAGGACTTCCATCTGAAACAGTAGGTGGAGGGTAGTGACTGTCCGCAGAACATTTAGAGTTATTGTTATTATTATTATTATTATTATTATTATTATTATTATCTCCAGACGATTCCCTTCAGCTCAGGGGGTTTGAGTTGAGGTTGTGAAGGGGGTTAATGGAGAATGTTGCTAACCTCACCTTATGTTTTTCAAAATCCCAAAATTGAAAAAAAAAAAAAAATCGTCTGAAAGGTAAAAATCGTCTGGATATTTTTCACCGTTGGTTAAGAAAGATAAAAACCGTCTGAACATTTTTCATTGTTGGTTAAGAGAAATTAAAACCGTCTGGATATTTTTCGTTGTTGGTTATAAGATTGAAAAAAATCGTCTGAGTATTTTTCACAGCTGGTAATGAGATAGATAAAACCATCTGGATATTTTTGACTGAATAAAACCATCTGAATTTTTTTTTTTTTTTTTACTGAAACGGTCTGAATTATTTTTGACTGAAGGAAACCGTCTGAAGATTTTTTTGACTTTCGGTTGTGAGATTACTTTCAAGTACAGTTAGGCCCAGTAGTTGTGTCTCGAAATTCTGAGAGAGAGAGAGAGAGAGAGAGAGAGAGAGAGAGAGAGATCGCTCAAGTAATTTCAAACCAAATGTGTAAAGCAATTATTGAACGTAAAGGCGCAGTTTCGAATTCTCTCTCTCTCTCTCTCTCACCCTAGAGTGTTACTGCAGGCATGGGCAATCAATGATACGCTTGTGGTGCGGTAACTTCCCCCCTTTACTTCCCCCTTCCCCCCTTCACTGCCCCCTTCCCCCCTTCACCCCTTTCACTTCCTCCTTCCTCCCTTCACTTCCTCCTTCCCCTTCTTCATTTCCTCTTCCCCCCCTTTCACTTCCTCTACCCCCCTTCATTTCCCCTTTCCCCTCTTTCACTTCCCCTTCCCCCCTTCACTTCCCCCTTCCCCCCTTTCACTTCCCCCTTCTCCCCTTTCATTTCCCCCTTCCCTCCTTTCATTTCCCCTTCCCCCCTTTCACTTCCCCTTCCCCTTTCACTTCCCCTTCCCCCTTTCACTTCCCCTTCTCCCTTTCTCTTCCCCTTCCCTCCTTCACTTCCTCCTTCCCCCTTTCACTTCCTCCATCCCCCTTCCCCTCCCTTCCCTTCCCTTCTCTTCTCTCTCCCCTCTTCAATCCCCCTCTTATTCCCCCCGCACTACAACTCATCTCCCCTCTGCGTTCCTTCCCCACCTCTTCTCTCCCCCCCTTTCCCCCTTTCACTTCCCCCACCCACTGCCGCCCACTCCCCTATGGATGGGGTGTAGCGGCGTAGTATGCCAATGAGCTATGTGGAATTTAAACTGTAAGAGGACGAAAATCTGGGCCAAGTTAAGGTAAAAGTACAATAGACGATTTCATTCAGCTCAGGAAAATCGTCTTGAGGGTGAATGAGTTATGGAAGGCTGTATCTAACCCCTCCACCTCAAAAAATCCCTCCCCAGCTGAATAAAATCGTCTGGTGAGAGAGAGAGAGAGAGAGAGAGAGAGAGAGAGAGAGAGAGAACGAATAGCACGTCATCAGCTCCAGAAAATCGTCTTGTGGGTGAAGGGGTTAATAAAGGCTATATCTAGTGGTGTCAGGAATAAACTGGGAAAGAAATGGACGTGACTGAATTTGTGGATCCGAGTTATTTCAAGTTTACCCCGGCCGCACCATGAGATCGATACGAAGGGATGTTATATTATTCTGTGATCCATTACACTGAGTGGGTCCTGTAGATGTAGGTCACTGGGCTCCTTGTTGCTTGGTGGAGGGGAGGGGGAGGAGGAGGGAGGGAGGGAGGGAAGGGAGGAAAGAATGCAGGAAGGAAGGTATGAAAGAGTCTAAACAGGAAGGGAGATAAAAGAGAAGAGGGAGGGGGGAAGGCAGAGGAAGAATAATAGGGAAGAGAGAAGGAGGGTGAGGAAGAGGGAAGGAGGGAAGGAAGGGAGGAAAGAATGCAGGAAGGAAGGTATGAGAGAGTCTAAAGAGGAAGGGAGATAAAAAAGAACAGGGAGGAGGGAAAGTAGAGGAAAAATAATAGGGAAGAGGGAAGGAGGGTGAGGGAAAGACAGGGAAGAAAGAGGGGAGGAAGGTTGAAGAAAAAGAGAGAAGAACGGAAGGAAGATGAGGGGAAAAGAGAAAGAGAGAGAGGTAAGAGGGGAGAATGGCTGAGGAGAGGGAGGGAAGTAGAGAAGGTAAGTGACAGGAGGAGAGAAGTAGGTAAAGGGAACAAACGGAGGGAATGGGAGGGAGAGAAAGGGGAGGAGGATATGAAAGTGGGGAGAAATGTAGTAAATGAAGGAAAGAAGAGGCGACGTTAGGATGATAACAGAGAAGTGGAAAGGAAAATGATGCAAGTAGAAAGGAGTGGAGAGAGGAGAATGGAGGGAAGGAAGGAAGGAAGGAAGAAATGAAGGAAGGAAGGAAGGAAGGAGACAAGTAGAAAGAGATGAAAGACGAGGAAAGGAGTAAGATACAGAGGGAAGAAAATGGGAAGAGAAAAGAATGGCTAAAAATCGAGGAAATGAAATGGAATAAAAAAAACAGACTTAGAAAGGAAGGAAGGAAGGAGGGAAGGAAGGAGGGAAGGAAGGAGAGGAGGGAGGAGAGATGGGGAAGGGAGAAAGCAAGGGAGGAGAGAGGAGAAGGGAGGTAGGGAGGTGTAGGGGAGGGAGGAGAGGTCTACGTTTTAATATGTTTGATGAGATGTGATCGTTGCCCTGGACCTTAGGGAGAGGGTTGAGACAATGTACCCCTGACGCTAGTAATATTTCTTACTTATCCCTCTCTCTCTCTCTCTCTCTCTCTCTCTCTCTCTCTCTCTCTCACACACACACACACACACACACACACACACACACACACACACCACTAATATTTTCTTATTTATTCTCCTCTCTCTCTCTCTCTCTCTCTCTCTCTCTCTCTGTTTTTTTGTGTTGTGTGTGTATTTATGTGAATGTACGTGTAAATGTGTGTGCAAATGCGTGTACACCAAGAAAAATAAGACTAAATATAAAAAAAAAATCATGGAGCAAAATATACCTTGAAATTACACCTGATAACCTTAATTAACCCTAGTACAGGTAAATTTCTCACCAGGTATATTTTCGCCTTCTAAAAAAAAAAAAAATCACGTAAAAAGAAATTAATGGAAGGGTTAAGGCTCAATCTAACCCCTTCAGTACGAACAGCCTCTCCTACGCTGAGTAAAATCGTCTGGAGATAAGAAGGAGCTAAGAATGTCACCCTAATCACTGACTTACCTACAGTGTGTTTACTCCAACTTGGCAAAAATCCCTAACCCCCATGAACTCTGTTGATGGCCAGGTGTAGTCAGACTGGAGGGTAGATTCGACTAGTAACCAAGGAGACTCATTCCTCGCCTCATAATTAAGTTCATCAAATTTTATGCTCAGGTGATGGCCAGGTGTAGTCAGGTCGGACCGAGAATCTGACTAGTAACCAAGGAGACTCATTTCCCACCTCGTAACTAGCTAAGTCTCGTCGAATTTAATGTTCAGTTGATGGCCAAGTGTAGTCAGATTGGAAGGGGTATTCGACTAGTAACCAAGGAGACTCATTCCCCACCCCATAACTGTGCCTGATAACCGTGATCTTCTTTTCTATAGCCTTGCTACCTTCAGACGATTTTATTCATCTTAATGTAGATTTTTTTTCGAAACTGAGGGGTAATGTATAGACCTCAAAATAATCGCCTTGTTTTCAGCTGAGGTAGGAATGAGTCTCCTTGGTTACTAGTCAAATTTACCCCCCAATCTAACTTTCACCCGGCCATCAACTGAGCTGAAAGGGGGAGGGGGGATTAGGGATCAATATTAGGTGAAAAAAAAAAATGAGTATATTAAAGCGTGAATGCATGAAAGTCAATACGCAGATGAGTCTCCTTGGTTACTAGTCAAATCTAACCCCAATCACACTACATTTGAAGGGGTTAGAGATCACAGTCACATAAAAAAAAAATACCATGCATAAAATCGTCTTGGAACCGAAAAAATAAGAGAAAAAGTAAAAAAAGAAAATGCTGAGGTTCATATTCGTGGAAATTTCTGTGCATTAGCTTTTGTTGTAGTGAAATTTGGCGCGAAAAATGCGGAGACTTAAACGCATAATCCTTCTGTCGATCAGGATTGAGAGAGAGAGAGAGAGGAAAACACCTGGGCTTTGGGGAGGTAAGACGATAATTAGTGAGGCGAGAATGGACGCTGTTGTTATGCTCATATTGCGGCATCATCATCATCATCATTATTATTATTATTATTATTATTATTATTATTATTATAAAATCGCCAAAGCTTTAGTCCTTTCATGTTAACTTGGCCAAGATTTTTTTTCAGCTTATTCCACGTACCTCATTGGCAGAAAAAGACAATGCTACGGTATCCATCCTTCCGACAGCACTTCCTCGTGACTAGCATCATATTCTTGGGTTAATCCATTCTCACAGCTCAGCATTCGAAGTGGGGAGTTGCCAATGTTAGGCCAAGTTAGAGTGACAAGAGTACAGGAAGCGAGGCATAATATATCACTATCAGAAACACAGGCATATGCACACCCACGAAAAAGAAAGTAAAAATAGACAGTACTAGTATCACGAAGAGATGGCAATTTTGGGCCAAGTTAAAATAGAAGGAGTATGGAAATGAGGACATAATTCACAGTTAGAGCTCTGGAATATGCACCCTCCCCCCAAAAAAAAAACAAAGTACCGGTAGTGGAAGTTATATATAAAGACATAGTTACAGACCCAGGCAGGTAATATATTATCATGCACGCACGTAATGTCACACACACACACACACACACACACACACACACACACACACACACACACACACACACACACACACTGCATGACTCTCCAGTATCCCTCCTACTTTCATTCCCACACCTCCTTACCTTCCATAAATACACTGCTGTCTGTCTATGTAGCTGTCTTGTAATAATAATAGTTTTTTCTTTGTCTTTTTTTATAATTGGCTATAATGTGTCTAACGCCGCCCCCTGTGAGAGGCTGGTTGGTTGGTTGGTTGACTGATTGATTGACTGACTGATTGATTGATTGACGGACTTATTGACTGATTGATTGATTGATTAACTGATTGACTGACTGACTGAGCCCTGATTAGATTAAAAAGATACTGCACATAAACTCTCTCAGGGTACACTTCCTACTCTGTCACTCCACTACACTCCTGCTCTATCTATTCTATCTATCTGTCTATCTACTGCCAGACGCCTTAATCCGGTAAAGGGTGGACACGAACAAATCGCCCACACGTCGCCCTGTCCTCTGCCATTTGCCTGCCCTCCCTCCAACTCACACACCCCACCCTCATATTTCTCTCCACGCCATCCCTCCATCTCATCTTCGGTCTCCCCCTCTCCCCTCACTCACATGCGCTCTTCTAGTCAGTCTCACTTGCCCCATCCTCTCCACAACCCCAAACCCTCTTAAAGTATTTCTCTTAACACTTTCAATCACATCCACACCAACACCACAACTGATATGTTTCTTCTAATTCTCTCTCTCCCCATCATTCCTTCATCTCATCCTCGGTCTCCCCCTCCTCCTCACTCACATACACTCTTCTAGTCAGTCTCTCATTCTCCATCCTCTCAAATGACCTACTGACCTACCTCTATGACCTTAAAATTCGTATGTTAATGGTGCATTATTATTTTCATTGGCAGAGAGAGAGAGAGAGAGAGAGAGGGAGTGATAATAGGTCAGATGCCCACCTCCCCCCCTCTCCTGACGTCACCACAAACTCTATATATAGTGCAAGATAGAGCACACGCCATTATCTTTGCCATAGTCACCCCTCTCATTTATATATTTTCATTGTTCTGGGGATACTCTCTCTCTCTCTCTCTCTCTCTCTCTCTCTCTCTCATTCTTCAGAAACTAGAGGTCTCCATTGGTTGAGCAAAATTTCCCATAGTTAGACAGAATATAATCCTCTCGTTTCATCACTTTCAAAGTCAATTGTACTGTATTTAAAAGGAAGAATGAACGAGAGAGAGAGAGATAAAATACAAAATCTCTGGCTTACAAGAAAGGCCATCACAAGAAAGGTAAATGGTATCTTAGACAGGTAAAAAAAAAACAAGATAACTAACTCAGGTAAAAATCTACAGTCTCCCCTCACCTTTATACTCTTGCCTATACTCCTAAGGGCGGGGCGCATAGGTAAACAGAGTGGACACCTGAGATGGATGGGTGGACGGGTGGAGAGGTGGATGGGTGAGGGGTGGATGAGTAGAGGTGAGTAGATGAGTGGATGGTAGGGTGGGTGTGGGTGGATGGGTGAGGGGTGGATGGGTAGAGGTGAGTAGATGAGTGGATGGTAGGGTGGGTGTGGGTGGATGGAGAGGTGGATGGGTGAGGGGTGGATGAGCAGAGGTGTGTAGATGAATCGATGGGAGGGTGGGTGTGGGTGGATGGTTGGTTGGGTAGGTTGATGGATGGATGGGTGGATGGAGGGAGGGATGGGGGGATTGGTAAATGAAAGAGGGATGGGTAGGAGGGATGGATAGGTGATTGAAGGACTGCAGGGATACGTGGATGAAGAGGTGGATAGAAGTATGACGTGGAGATAGGTTAAAATAAGGGATAGTTCGCTGGATGGATGGATGGGTGGGTGGGTGGATGGGTGAACTGATAGAAAGGTGGAGAGGTGATGGGTTGGTAGGTTAGATGAGGGAGTGGATAGCCTGGTGGATGAATGAGAGAATATGTGGATGAGTGGATGAGGTGATGAAGTGTGGGTGGGTGGGTGAGGGAAGGATAGATGGGTGAATGAGGGATGGATGAGTGGGTGGATGTAAGGGATAGACGGCTGAATGAGGGAACGTATGTGTGTGTGTGTGTGTGTGTGTGTGTGTGTGTGTGTGTGTGTGTGTGTGTGTGTGTGTGTGTGTGTGTGTGTGTGTGTGTGTGATAATAATGATAACGATAGCAATATTTATCCTACTACTACTACGAGTACTAATAATAATAATAATAATAATGAGTCTAACATTAGAAGGGCTAACACTGACTCTCACTTCTCTCTAACACTCTTAACCCTAAGCTCTTTAATTAGTCACTAAATCAACTCTCTCTCTCTCTCTCTCTCTCTCTCTCTCTCTCCCTTTTCTTTCCTTCCTCCTTCCGCTTTCCATCCCATTTACTCTCACTCTCCCTCCCTCTCCCCTGCCCCCTTGCCCTCTTTCTCTCCCTCTCCCTCTCCCCTCTCCCTGCTTCTCCCTCCTCCTCTCCCCTGCCTCATAGCTCTTCCTCTCCCTCTCTCTCTCCCTCTCCCTGTCTCTTCCTCCTTTTTCTCCTAATTCTCTTCCCTTCACACTTCCTCTTCCTCTTTCTCTCTCTCTCTCTCTCTCTCTCTCTCTCTCTCTCTCTCTCTGCACCAATATCCTTAATTACAAGAGACCAACTTCTCCACAGACCACATTTCAAGTCACCCTCCCAGTAAAAGCCAAGCCAGACAGACACCCAGACCATTCCAGACCAAAGAGAGAATTAGACCAAACCCACATTCAGACCAATTTACTTAAGGAAAATTTTTTGTTCTGTTTGTTTCGATGGATAGATAGATAGACAGATAGATAGGAAGATAGATAGATTTAGAGAATGACTGATTGACCTATAGACCGATGTACATGGAGACAGACAGAAAGATAGATAGATAGATAGATGGAAAGACAGAGATACATATAAAGACAGACAGGCATACAGACCGAGATCAAATTATCAATCAGACCAAACTACCAGACCGCTGAGACCAAACAACCACCCAGACCAAACTACCACTCAGACCGAACAACCGCTCAGACCAAACAACCACTCAGACCAAACAACCACCCAGACCAAACAATCACTCAGACCGAACAACCACACAGACCGAACAACCGCTCAGACCAAACAACCGCTCAGACCAAACAACCGCTCAGACCAAACAACCACCCAGACCAAACAACCACCCAGACCAAACAACCACCCAGACCAAACAACCACCCAGACCAAACAACCACCCAGACCAAACAACCACCCAGACCAAACAACCACCCAGACCAAACA
The DNA here is from genome assembly GCF_032717465.1 of Coenobita brevimanus. Taxonomy (NCBI): domain Eukaryota; kingdom Metazoa; phylum Arthropoda; class Malacostraca; order Decapoda; family Coenobitidae; genus Coenobita; species Coenobita brevimanus. Next base: position 5,109,469 of record NC_136958.1, on the reverse strand, counting down.
ACCACCCAGACCAAACAACCACCCAGACCAAACAACCACCCAGACCAAACAACCACCCAGACCAAACAACCACCCAGACCAAACAACCACCCAGACCAAACAACCACCCAGACCAAACAACCACCCAGACCAAACAACCACCCAGACCAAACAACCACCCAGACCAAACAACCACCCAGACCAAACAACCACCCAGACCAAACAACCACCCAGACCAAACAACCACTCAGACCAAACAACCACTCAGACCAATCTATTACACAGACCAAACTACCACCCAGACCACTCCACAACACAAACCACTCCACCA